>NC_134485.1:210764193-210799193 GCF_040206685.1 Ascaphus truei | reverse complement strand
TGTGTATATCCAGAATTGTTCTTTTTTTTTTTTTTTTTTTAAATAAGAACACATCTCTGTCCCCTTGTCTCTCTGATCTGGGAATACACTAAATTCCCTTAAATCTCAAGGAACTGGGATCACATTTGTGAACATCCTGAAAATGTTTTAATAATTGTGTCAATGGCATACCTTTCTCCACCAATTTAGGAATGTTCTTAATACTCCTCAGATGTTCCAAAATCCTCCATTTTAATATCCTTTTAGTTTTTCCAAAATATTGTAAGTTGCACTTACATTGCAGTAAGAATACAACATGAGTTGTCAAACAATTAATAAAGCTGTGAACTGGATAATTCTTTAGTGTAACCGATGAAACAACCTTTGTATCTGTTTTCATACGAAGGCAAGCCTTGCATTTCCCGCATTTATAGTTTCCAGTGAATTGGAATGAATTGTTGTACACCATGTGACAGAGTCATTTTAAATCAAGTATGTGATGTCATCCAAAGGGAGTCACATGGTGTACTACAACCAATCAGATTGGGGAATTGGTTCCCACGATCTGATTGGCTGAAATACCATGTGACGCCGGCTTAGTGACTTTATGTTAAAGGGAAATGAAGCACAGTCATTGTGATTGGCTGGCATCATTCCCTTTAAATTACGTCATAATTTTTTTTTTAATCGGCACATGGTTTTAACAGCCAATCAGATGGCTGTTGAACCAGTTCCTGCCCAAATGTGATGTCACAAGCCATATTTAAGGCCGTGACCCCTCATTTGAGCCCAAGAAGACGACGGGACAACATCGGTTGGGATCAATCATGGGGTTTTGGATTGAAAGATGAAGACAGAAGATGAAGAAGATAAAGAAATAATTACAGGCACACCCCACATTAACGTACGCAATGGGTCCAGAGCATGTATGTAACACGAAAATTTACTTAAAGTGAAGCACTACTTTTTTTTCCACTTATCGATGCATGTACTGTACTGCAATCGTCCTATACGTGCATAACTGATGCAAATAATGCATTTGTATCTCTATAGGCTCTATACTGGAACCAGGGTAACGTGTGATGTATGAATAGCTCCAGTTAGCTTTAACTCAGCCCTCTTTCCAAAGCACACCAAGTCCTGTTATGTTTTCTTCACTTTATTGGAAAGGTGTCAAAATATATACAGGCACTTGTGGATGTTATGAAGTTGTGCGTTTGTAGTTAAGAGCAGGTAAAAAGAGATGGCCTTGCCATAGGAGTGTAACATGAAGATACTCACTCAGCCAGAGTCAGGAATAAAAAGAAAGTGTGGGGGAATCTGGGTAGCAGGAATAGTCTTGGGACAGACTATCTGTCAGCAAAACAGGGGGGAGGGCCGAAGAGCCCATTCTAGGAGAGATCTCAGAGGCTGCTGTAGCAACTCACTGACTACATGCTCAGAGGCAGAGATGGCAACAATGTAATGTATCACACAGGCACAGTGTGTGTGTGTGTGTGTGGAGCAAAATACATGCAGCTGATAATGAGGAACTGAAGGGCAGAAGCTGCAAAGGAAGGGGGGTGAACAGAGAGAACAGAAATGGGAATACTTGTTCCAAGACAGTCTTCCCGATTGTGCACAGCTTCGATACAGGTAGGGAGCCAGTTTTGCTGTTCAGGACATGCTGACAGGCGCATGCGTGAGCTGCCGTTTGCCTATTGGGCGATATGTCCTTACTCACGAGTGTACTTAAAGTGAATGTCCTTAGACCGGGGTATGCCTGTACAGATGAAGATAGAAGAAGCTGATTAAAGATAAAAGAAAGAAGAATTGGGGACCTGATCCGGATCCGCATGGCGGATGGCATTGGATGCCGTTTCGGGCCTTCGCGGTACGTGAGTGTCCTGTTTCCCCGGGAGTTGGAGGGCCAACGCTTCTAAAGGTAAGTAAAATATTGAATGTATGGAAATGTATTTATTTACAGGTTTTTCGATTTGATGTGTATTATTTTATTTTTTCTTTGAACATTGACTGATAATGTATTGATCTGTACCACTTTAGGGTTCAGATCAATACATTATTAGGCCAATAATTTGTTTTTCATTTCTTGCTTTGTATTAAGTGTGATTTTTTTCTATGTGTGTTTATACTGTGGATGTAATTGTTTGTCATTTTGCTGCTTTATTTAAAAAACATTTTGGCGATTGATTTTTGTTTTTAATTAATGTTGTCTTGTGTTGGAAAATGCTTTTAATGGTTGTCTTGCCAATATTTTTTAATAATTAATGTCTTTGTTGGTTACTGTTACAATTAATTCCTTGTTGTTTTATTAATTAATTGCTTTGATTGGTTAATGGTTTAATTAATTCCTTGTTGTTTTATTAATTAATTGCTTTGATTGGTTAATGGTTTAATTCATTCCTTGTTGTTTTATTAATTAATTGCTTTGATTGGTTAATGGTTTAATTTATTCCTTGTTGCGCTGGTTAGTGCTTTTATTAATTACATTTTTTGGCTACTGTTTTTATTTAGTCGATTGGGGTGTTTCGGTGTTTTTTAATGTTTTATTATTGTGTCTTTTGTGCATTAATCTATTTTGATTAGGGTGCCATTGAGTGCTATAGCGGCTTATCAGGCCCATATTATTATATGGGTATGAGGTACCACTATACCACTCAATGGGTACAGGGTGGGTATAGTGGGTCTGGGGTGGGTGGTTAGGTCTCCTGGGTGGGTAGCTGGGCAGGGTGGCTTAACCCCTTAATTACTGTAGCGGCTATTAACTGCTAAGGTGATTAAGGGGTTAGGGGACATTAGAATGTATTTATTATGTACTGTATGCATGCTTTCTGGCAACGGAGGACAGGGACCTGCAGTATCCTGACGAGGATGCCCTTCATATTGGCTGTGGTAAGTAGAACTGTATTTATTTACTTTATTTATGCTGGCTAATGTTGTGTTTCATAATGGGCAAATAATCTATTATCCATATCTGGATAATAGTTATTTTGCCCATTGCTATACTGTATGTGTTTGGTGATGGAGGTGGGGGGGTATTGATTTAAATGTAGGCCATGTTTATTTTTTTACATACAGGATTGGTACCGCAGGGCAGCGGGGACTCATGGAGAACACCTGAGGACCCCCGGACGCCCGCGGATATCACCTGCGGACCCACGGGGGACGCCCGTGGGAACCACCCGAGGGCCCCCAGACACCTGAGGGGATGAACCGAGAACCCCCAGACACCTGCAGGGACCACCCGTGGATCCCATTGGGGCCCGCAGGGACCTGCGGGTACAACTTGGAGGCCCACGGCACCTAGCAGGGACCACACAGAGGCCCCCAGACACCCATGGGTACCCCTGGGGTGCACTGTGGGGCCTGCGAACACCCGTCGAGACCACCGGGGACCCCCTCCAGCCTGGGGTATTAATTCTGTGTGTACAATAATAAATTATGGTTTTATGGGAGGGCACAGGGTGGGTGGGTTATTGGTGCTTACTAAATATTTTTACATTTAAATTGTATTCCTAGTGTTGATGAGCAGGGGGTCTCTGGAGCAAAACTGCGTTGGTTTCATGTCCGGGGACCCCCTGCTTGCCGATATACAGGCCCCGGAATGGGGTACCGGTATCCCTCTGCTTTGTTTACATACCACGTGGATTTTAACATGCCGGGGATACCAGCACCCCATACCGGGGTCTGTAACTCGGGAAGCAGGGGGTCCCCGAGGCTAAAATCAACTTTGTTCAGCTCAGGAGTTGCAGCCACTGGGGCTGCAACCCATCTGACACCAGGGAGCCAATGGCGCGACCAGATTCCCCTGCGGGAGAGATATATTTTGCACTCTGGGGAAGGACAGAAGAGTCAGAAGAGGGACTGCAAAGGAGCAGGTAGTGTCCAGGGAGCAGTGCTCCTCTGGACTAGGCCAGACCTTGTCCCCCTAGGCCCCAGTTAGGCCCCGACTCATTATAGATTGTGGTTGCTATAGGGAAAGCCCATAGTCAGGGACCTTTCCCCAGTAGTTCATCCTAGTCAGGTACAGCACCGGTGAGACGCCACGTGGTGACTGCGGACAAGGATCCTGCCAGCTATACGGTGATATTATCCACGCCGGAATTCACCCCACGCGGAGGCGGACACAACGTTGGATCAGATGGATCCCCTTTGTTATTCTGCTATACCTGGGTGCAGGAGCCCATGGCAGGTATCTAACCAGTGCACTAGCAATCCACGGGATAGCGCTATCTCCAACACATTTGGGTGGGCCTTGACATTGGGACATGGACATCAGGGAATTGGTGCCTGGCACCCATGGTACTTTGGGACACTCACTGTGATATCAGTTGGGAGATATATGTCTTACTGTGGGGTACAGAGTATCTATGTTATTGCGTTTAGTAAAGGTTATTGTTATAATCTGTGTGTTACCATTATTTGTTCTTGCACGGGGTTATCCCATTTAGTTAGGATCCCGTACAGGTCGAGGTGCTGTCACTGTAAGTATTGTTTCAGGATACACCCCAGGTCCCTGTCAGCGGAGGCTCAGATCTCCTGTGAGCCTGACAGGTATTGCACCACACCTGGTAATACATGTAGATTCCCCACACGTGGTCCCTATCTGCGATTGGGGGGGGGAACTGTGTAACACAGGCAGGCAGACCCCATAGGACGCACACCGCAGGGACCCCTGCTGTGTTATTCCGATGTGCCATTAGTCTGCCATGGCAAAACTAGTGAGGATCACGGGCATATCTCGAAATTCCATTTTGAGATTTGTTCGAATAACGTCCGCTGCATCTGTACCACCAGAACCCACTGTCATTTTTTATTTATCATCAATAATCAAGTCTCAATCCTTAACAAAGGTCTTTCCTTGTGTCCTAATTCTGAGACTAATGCATTTTAATTATTTGTTGATCTTAATTGTTTTATACAGGAAGTCACTCTCAAAAGGCATTTTTTTTAAACTTATATTTTTATTATTTTATTTTTCACACATACAGTAAATGGGAAGGGGAAGGATACAAAAATAAAAAGAGGGGGGGTGGGAAACAAACATTTTGTATCAAATTTTTGACAAACAACAACAGTCACATTACATATCATACAACATTTGGTAAACGCCATATTTTACATGCAGCACTCCCATATCCCCTCTCTCACTCCGGGAGCGCACCCCTATCCAGCATCCCAGGGCTCCCAGACCCTATCATACTTCCTAGTGGTGTGGTTCAGAAATGAGGTAAGTTTCTCCCTTAATTGGACATTATTAACCCTTCTAATAACCTCTCTTCTGGAGGGCGGGAGTGTCTTTTTCCACACCGCTGTTACAGCGCATCTAGCTGCTGTTAGAGTATACAGGATCAATCTTTGTGTATAATGATTCACATCTTCCATAGGTTTAGCCAGGATAATCAGAGTTGGATCTAGTGGGATTTTGATATCAGTCACATCTTTTATTAGGCTAAGTCCCCGTTGCACGCGTCCGCACGGCTGTCTTGCTTGCCGGCGGCGCGTGCAACTCACTGCACCGCTATCTGCGGTCTGCAGGAAACTTTTTTTGGAGCGGGGGGGGGGGGGGGCGTGGCCACATGGGTTGGGGGGCGCGGCCATGACATGGGGGGCATGGCCATGATGGGGGGGGCGGGGCCAAAACCAAAACAAAGCAGGGCTCACAGCACTAGCTGGCTTGCCATTGGTTGATGGGAGCCAGTCTATGATTGGCCCCTTCGCGTACCATGTGACGCGTTGCCGCACGGGAACACCATTCTCTTGTATCCCGTGCTGGCTGACGCGTCACAGTACGTCGTCAGTTGGCAGTGAGGAGGGACTGGGACCGGATCGTGAGGTTAAACCGCAATGGTGAGTTGCGCTCATGCCGCCCTTAGTTTCAAAACTGTCCTCCAGTACGCCTGCATTACTGGGCAATACCACTATATATGTGCCAAATCTGCTAATTATCCACAACCCTTCCAGCATCTATCCGAGGTGCCCGGGAAAATCTGTTTTAGTCTTTTGGGGGTGTAATACCAAAATAACAAAATGTTATAAATATTCTCTTTTGTGACTGTACATATGCAGGTTTTACCGGCATTGTCCCAGATATCTTCCCAGTCCTCCCTTGTTATTTCAGTCTGGAAGTCCAGAGCTCACTGGTCCATATATTTATGGTTTGGGGGTATCTTTTTTAAGAGTTAGTCCCTGGTACAGAGATGATATCAAACCTCTTTTATGCTTTACATAAATCTTCAAATCGTGTATATCTGGGAAATTCTTCATCACAGAGGCCCTGACACACAAAATGTCGGACCTGCATATACCTAAATAGTTCAATTTGGGCCAGACCATACTTTCTCATCAGTTCCTCAAAGGACATTAGTTTATCCTTTTCTAATAAATCTCCTATTTTGTAAGGGGAGATGCCGGGAGAAGCCGCCGGCCGGAGATTTTTCAGGTAAACCCGTAGCCTAGAGATACGTGGCCGAAGCCCGTAGTCTCTGGGTCAAACTCGGAGTTGTGACAACCCTGCAAACACCTGTTTATCGAATTTAGACAGGATACATTATACAGTGTGGTCACCTACTTTGAAGTCCTTCCAGATATTTAATACAGTCTGGTTTGCTGTTTTTACATCTTCAGTGACTTTGTATATTCTATATCTACACCATCTGAATGGAATATTGACATTTACATCTATGGTGTGCCTACACACCAGACTATCCTGGTCCACATACGACCACACTGTTATTTGTTTTTTTTATATATAAACAGGAGAGATGTGGCGCATGAAATAAGATCTAATTTGAAGCTGTAATTGCCGAGGTGCCTGAAGATAAAGTATATGGATCACTGCTATATAGTATAAAATACACATTTATTAAAATACTTAAAGAAAAGAAAATATGCAAATAATAATACCTAAACCTTGATTGAGCTAGTTCAATATATAACAATATCTATTTCAAAGAAGTCTTGGTTTACATATAATCAGATACACAATCCCTTAAGTGTGGAAAAGGATGGAGATAGGTTAGATGTAACCAATCTAAGTAGATTATGTCTCCAGAAAGTAAAACCTTTCAGAACAAAATGTTGTTCTGTTATTCGTTGGATAAAGCGCTTTATCTTTATTTGAAAAAACTGCAAATAAGCAGAAAATCAAGTCCTCTGTATATTAATATTGTAGTATGTTTGGTTATTATGTTGCTCCTTGAGATTCCCTTATCTCAAATTTTCTTAGTGGATAGGTATTTACTGTACAAAACCTTGAATTTAAAAAAGCAGTGATACTGTCACTGATTGTGTAGGACTTAGATTTTCTGCTTATGCAGGAAAATGCTGAGACGCCGCACCACCCTGCCGCTGGCAACACTCGACAGCGGGTAAGGTGAGGGGGTGAGAGAGGAAAAGAGGATAATAATAGCATGTTCTTGTATAGCGCTGCTAATTGTACACAGCACTTTACAGAGACATTTTTCAGGCACAGGTCACTGCCCTGTAGAACTTACAATCTATGTTTTTGGTGCCTGAGGCACAGAGAGATAAAGTGATTTGCCCAATGTCACAAGGAGCCGACACAGGGAATTGAACCAGGCTCCCCTGCAGCAGTCTCAGTGTCAGTCAGTGTTTTTACTCACTGAGCCACTCCTTATCCCTATAGTATATAGGGCCTATACTATTAGACAACTTGGGGGGAGGGGGGTGAGAGCCTTTTTGTTTCAGGCGAGTGGCTATTTCCCCAATTTGTCGAGCCCTGTATATATATCTGTATATATATATATATATCTGTGCGTATATATATATACGAGTAGACGATACCTGAACGGTACCATCTATTCGTTTTTGATTATTAAGCTCGGCTAACACGGTACAGATACCTCTACGTGTGTGTGGTTAATTTGTGCATGTGGCCCGCGTGAGAACTCAAGGGTTGCATGTACATTTCAATTAAAATGGTAGTTAATGCAATGGGCCTTAGTGCATCGTCATCTAAGTATATGTGCTGTGCTGTGCGGAGTGTAATTCTTTCTAAAGTATAGTCCAACTATCTTTTTCTTACCCAGTGTCTAATTATTTTGTCTGGCACAGCACCACTACTTTTTAAAGCCACCTCGACCTCTGTCTGTACAGCAGGAAGAGCTCTGCAGAAAACTGTTACCATGAAGATTTGGATGAAAATTAATCTATGGAGTTGTAATGCCTGTCAATAACTTTTTTTCTTTCTTTTTCAAAACTGATACTGAGGTACCTACAGAATGTGACTGTAACCAAAATACCAGTCCCTGACATTCTTGTAACCCCATGCTTTTTAACCTTCCTACACTGTATCACAAGGCACTAAAAATCAACTCACTCCTCTGGTGACACTGTGACTCTGACTGTTTATTTTCACTTCTGCTTTTCCTGCTTTCTCACAGATCATTAAGCTGCAAAGACAGGATCCTCCCCTTCTATTGGCTGGGCGGGCATTGTGATCTCCACCGTTATAAAAGCAGCTGAACTCTGCTGTCCTTCTACCATCGATCCAGCACAGGTCAAAGTGAAGACTGCAGAACGCCTCAGACCATTGTGACGTCATGTCGTTCGGACAGACCCCAATCTACAACCCTGTAAGTGCATTACCCAAACTTTCACTGTACGTATAGGGCTCATTGGGCGGGGTAATGCACACAACCCACCCATCTGTATGCAATTTCAACTCAGGGAAAATGTAACATTTTGGTAAGCAGGCACAGGATTGCAGGAACTATTTTTTTGGGGGGGTGGAGGTGCTGTACATACAAACTCGGTAACATACATTCGCACTGTGTATAAACCCAGAGGGGGCTGCAGCAACTCCCACACCCCTAGTTCCAGTCCCCACGCATCACCCTAAAGATACATATTTCTATGACTTGCTGATTGCCTGTTGCACTAGGACTTCTTATTTCTTGATCTGAACAGCTGCTTTTGTTGATGGAGGACGCTACCCAACTCCACCCTTCACAGTCATTTTACTGGCTGCACAAATATTTTTCAAAGTGATTAGCACTGTACTGTCTTGCAACGTGTTGCTTTGTTGTACAATACAGGACACTCTAGGTTAGGTTTTGCACAAAACACATGGTGTCCCCTAAAGGTGTCCTTATAATATTTTACTACTATAGTTCTAAAACAATCTGAAATCTCCTCTTTTAACTATGGATTGTGACCAAGCTGTTTTTAGTGGAATAACTGTTTAATTGAAAACATACAAGTCACATGATATAGGTAATGGAAATTTCCGAAATCGTGTTGAACTTCCTGTGTTCTGCATCTTACACTTCCTGATCAAGAAATATTATTATTTATTTATTTTCTTAAAGTAAAAGTTCCTCCTAGAGTTTGGCAATTTACATGGTTATGAAACAAATATTGAGATAAATATAGGGAAAAGGGAGACCAAAAAGCGCACCAGCACAAACGGAGCAGGAAGAACCCAAGACAAAAAAAATAATTAAAAGGGCACTTTAATGTGGCAAAAGACCCATCCAATGCATTTCGAACGTCGCAGCGTTCTTTTTCAAGGATAAATATGAAAGTTATTTTTTTTTTTTTTTTTTTTTTTTAAATATAATTGTCACATGGGAGTCAATGACGTTTTTAGGGACAGTTTGTGACATTCTACCTGAGACGGTTGCATCTTAAATAGATCTGTTTTCAATAGGTGTTACCGCTGGCATGGGTTCGATAACCTTCACTTGATAAATGTGCCTCATTATGTCCTATTGCATTTACCGGATTTTATGTTCATTATACAGTTATGTTCATCCTGTTTCCTACTACGTTGCATGTCCTTCTTTCTCCCCCCCCCCCCCCCCCCGTTACATTCTCCTTATCCCCCCCCCGTTACATTCTCCTTATCCCCCCCCGTTACATTCTCCTTACCCCCCCCCGTTACATTCTCCTTATCCCCCCCCGTTACATTCTCCTTATCCCCCCCGTTACATTCTCCTTACCCCCCCCGTTACATTCTCCTTACCCCCCCCCCTGTTACATTCTCCTTACCCCCCCCCCTGTTACATTCTCCTTACCCCCCCCCCTGTTACATTCTCCTTATCCCCCCCGTTACATTCTCCTTATCCCCCCCCGTTACATTCTCCTTATCCCCCCCGTTACATTCTCCTTACCCCCCCCGTTACATTCTCCTTACCCCCCCCGTTACATTCTCCTTACCCCCCCCCGTTACATTCTCCTTACCCCCCCCCGTTACATTCTCCTTACCCCCCCGTTACATTCTCCTTACCCCCCCCCCGTTACATTCTCCTTACCCCCCCCCCGTTACATTCTCCTTACCCCCCACCCGTTACATTCTCCTTACCCCCCCCCCCGTTACATTCTCCTTACCCCCCCCCCCGTTACATTCTCCTTACCCCCCCCCTGTTACATTCTCCTTACCCCCCCCCGTTACATTCTCCTTACCCCCCCCGTTACATTCTCCTTACCCCCCCCCCGTTACATTCTCCTTACCCCCCCCTGTTACATTCTCCTTACCCCCCCCCTGTTACATTCTCCTTACCCCCCCCTGTTACATTCTCCTTACCCCCCCCGTTACATTCTCCTTACCCCCCCCGTTACATTCTCCTTACCCCCCCCGTTACATTCTCCTTACCCCCCCCGTTACATTCTCCTTACCCCCCCGTTACATTCTCCTTACCCCCCCCGTTACATTCTCCTTACCCCCCCGTTACATTCTCCTTACCCCCCCCGTTACATTCTCCTTACCCCCCCCGTTACATTCTCCTTACCCCCCCCGTTACATTCTCCTTACCCCCCCGTTACATTCTCCTTACCCCCCCCGTTACATTCTCCTTACCCCCCCCCGTTACATTCTCCTTACCCCCCCCCCCGTTACATTCTCCTTACCCCCCCCCCCGTTACATTCTCCTTACCCCCCCCCCGTTACATTCTCCTTACCCCCCCCCCGTTACATTCTCCTTACCCCCCCCCCCCGTTACATTCTCCTTACCCCCCCCCCGTTACATTCTCCTTACCCCCCCCCCCGTTACATTCTCCTTACCCCCCCCCCGTTACATTCTCCTTACCCCCCCCCGTTACATTCTCCTTACCCCCCCCCCGTTACATTCTCCTTACCCCCCCCGTTACATTCTCCTTACCCCCCCCGTTACATTCTCCTTACCCCCCCCGTTACATTCTCCTTACCCCCCCCCGTTACATTCTCCTTACCCCCCCGTTACATTCTCCTTACCCCCCCGTTACATTCTCCTTACCCCCCCGTTACATTCTCCTTACCCCCCCCGTTACATTCTCCTTACCCCCCCCCGTTACATTCTCCTTACCCCCCCCGTTACATTCTCCTTATCCCCCCCCCCCGTTACATTCTCCTTATCCCCCCCCCCCCGTTACATTCTCCTTATCCCCCCCCCCGTTACATTCTCCTTATCCCCCCCCGTTACATTCTCCTTAACTCCCCCCCCGTTACATTCTCCTTATCCCCCCCCCCCGTTACATTCTCCTTATCCCCCCCCCCCGTTACATTCTCCTTATCCCCCCCCCGTTACATTCTCCTTATCCCCCCCCCGTACATTCTCCTTATCCCCCCCCGTTACATTCTCCTTATCCCCCCCCCCGTTACATTCTCCTTATCCCCCCCCCGTTACATTCTCCTTATCCCCCCCCGTTACATTCTCCTTATCCCCCCCGTTACATTCTCCTTATCCCCCCCCCCGTTACATTCTCCTTATCCCCCCCCCGTTACATTCTCCTTATCCCCCCCCCCCGTTACATTCTCCTTATCCCCCCCGTTACATTCTCCTTATCCCCCCCCCGTTACATTCTCCTTATCCCCCCCCCGTTACATTCTCCTTATCCCCCCCCCGTTACATTCTCCTTATCCCCCCCCGTTACATTCTCCTTATCCTCCCCCCGTTACATTCTCCTTATCCTCCCCCCGTTACATTCTCCTTATCCCCCCCGTTACATTTTCCTATCCCCCCACCACCCCTGTTACATTTTCCTATCCCCCCACCCCCCCTGTTACATTTTCCTAACCCCCCACCCCCCTGTTACATTCTCCTAAACCCCTCCCTGTTACATTCTCCTTACCCCCCTGTTACATTCTCCTAAAATCCCCCCCCCTGTTACATTCTCCTTACCCCCCCCCCCCCCCCCCAACTTTATAATGTGTTGCATATATATATTACATAGTCAGGTGTACAGGGGGAGGAAACTCACAACATCTTAGCGAATATGATGGGTGCTGCAATGGGGGGGGGGGGGAATAGATTTATTATGTGAATGGAGCTAAAATACTGAAGAGAAGAACCCACCTGTATAGGGGCCTTACTTTTTCTACCTATTTGCAAAGGTGGGTTCTTTTCAGTTATAGATTTATCAAGCAAATATTTTAAAATAAAGTATGCAGGTCTTGTACCTCAGGTCTGCTGTGGCTCTAAGCCAGGGGTGGGGAACGTCCACGAAATGATTTGGTCCGGCCCCCGTGCGGCCCCGCCCTTTATATTTAAAAAAAACTAATAATTTAAAAAAAATGGCAGATATTCAGCATGCGCAGAGGTCCCGCAGGGTGTCCGGTCTGATGTCTGTGAGCCCGATTTTCCCCCCCCCCCCCCTCTTCCCAACTTGGGACTGAGGGCGGGGAAGCCCCAACCCAGCATCCCCCGCGCTGTGCTGACCTGCGCACTACCAGAGGACAGCCAGTGCGGGGTTTACAGTGAGAAGTGCGGCTCTGCACTGGCTGTCAGCTCAACCCCCCCCCCCCCTCCCAATGAAAATGTTTCATAATAAAAGTATTTTTTAAAAGTGGTGCTTTTAGGCACATTATCTAATAGTGAGCAGATGGTGTCACTAGCTGCCATATCCAGATGATATTGTTGTATACTCCACTGTTAGCAGAAGATTAACCCATGTCCCCTTACTTATGGTCCTTCTAAGCCCTGGGTACGCCCTAGTGCAGCAGGCATTATTACAGGGAGCCAGCTACCTAATTTAGAGGCACACATGGAAGTGAAGGCTCCCATTATTAAAGTGCTCAGAGTCCTAATTCTGCTATGAGTCATACTATAACTACTTATTCAGGTCTCTCCATTATATTCTTTAGAAGGATTGCCCTCTAAACCGATCCATACATATCTAGGAACTGTAACCATTGCATATTATACAGTCTGCATACTATTGACATTTGCAACAACGTATCTGATTTATACTTGAGTTGCTGGTTACTATGTGAACTTGACACTTTTGTTACCTTTCAAACCACAATCGCTAGCTTCTGTACTCATTGCTTGGAGGCACAGAACTGTGGTACAAGACCTGACTAGCATACTTTTATTTTAAATATGTTTGCTATCTATCCTTTATTTTAATTTGAGTGCAGCTCCAATAAAGTTGACACTTTTAATACAACCATTTTTCATATCATTTTGGGATCTGACTGCTCATTAGTGCGAGTATCTTTTACTGTTCAGTATGTATCTGTATTACATTATTTTAAAATTTTACAATAGCAAAATCCCACCCTCAATGTATTTTTAGAAATATAACATGGTTATTTGAATAATAAAAAAGGTGTGTGTGATCCTAATCTCCTGTATCTATGTGGACATACATTAAATGGACTTTAGAGGGATGAAGGAGAAGCTCCATGAGTGAAGGCATTGAGTTTGAAGCAAGCTAGTTTATATCTCGGTGTCTGCTCCTTGTGACCTTGGGAAATCACTTTATATCAAGTCACCAAACCTAGATTGTAAACTCGTCAGGGGAGGGACTGTGCTGTAAAACTGTATGCACAGTTCAACGTACCCTGCACTATAATTGTAATTGATTGGGAGAAAAGTGCCACCTGAAATATTGTTGCTGTTATTATTAAATAAGTACTTTTCATGCACTGTGCACAATGGACCCCTACTGCTGCGACACACTTTATTCGAGCAAATACCCAGTATGTACCTGGCAGATACCTGGAATGCGCCGCTCCTCACCTCTGACAAGCCCCGTTGCGTTTGCCTTCCCAGCCATGGTTCATGCCTGGCTGACGGGCGGCTGATCTGTTAAATGGTAATGATTAGGATTTAATAGGCTGCAATGCTTCGCGTGTCTACCAGATGGCATAAATTCATGAATTGTAATGCAGTATATATATATATATATATATATATACTGTGCAGTATTGCAGCCAGCGGGAATAAAATGCTTCAATCCCTGCCTGGAAAATAACACAATGCACTCGGGCAGAAAACAGTCACAAACCTCAATACACCCGAGTATACCCGAATTCGTGGGACTAGCCGAGCTCGAATAAAGTGTGTCGCCAGTGTACCCTCCTTGTGCAGTGCCAAGGCTGCTACAACTGTATGTATTTCTATTGTAATGGTGGTTCCCCCTCCAGGAGTTGAAATGAAGGCCACAAGACACCAGAAATAACCAGCAGACTTTGCAGTCCTATGTCCCCTTTACGTGGGTGCCCATTAAATTGGAAACTCCTCCTGGTGTCCGCTTTGACTTTAACGTTGTGGCTACTGCTGTAATTTTACTTGCTTTAGAAACACCCTTTCCCAGGATAACCTTTATTTCTACCTAGAAAGTGAAGTTTAAGATTGCATTCAAGAACCAATCCCACCTAGAACCCTGACTACCTGTGTTAACCAGTAGACACAAAATGACCACAGGGTCAGGGCACACATGATAACATCGCAGTTTTCTATTGGTTATCCTGCAGCCATGTCTGTAATTTTATTGTTCATACCAGCACTACAACTATCTCTGGTACCTCTGGGGGTCACAGGAGGTATGAGAAGGTACCTCTGGGGGTCACAGGAGGTTCAGGTAAACTTGAGAAATTAAATAAAAATAGTAGGCAAAAGGTGCCCTACACACATACAGTTTCAGTGAGACAGACATGGTTGAGATGAGAGATGTTGGTTTATATTAAATCAACCTGAATATCTTCACATGCAGATCTTTCAGTTATGTCTTTCTCTTCCAGCCTGTTCCGTTCACAACATCTTTTCACAATGGTCTCTGTGATGGGGCGATGGTGATCATTAATGGGACTGTTCTTCCCTCAGGTGACCGGTGCGTATCTTGTGCTTGTTTGCAAAGTTGTGGTGTGTGGTTTTTGTATGTGGTGGTTTTTTTTTTTTTTTTTTTTTTTTTAATACCAATGAAGGTCCTTTACATAAAATTAAGTGAAGGTAACACGATAAGGTTTAATAAAATCTGAAAGAACTTCACTAAAGGTGAAGTGTTTCATCATGATTTTAATGGCTTCACTGCCAAACTGACATTTTGCATGTTGAGGCTGCAATGTCTCAGATGAGGCAGACGAGTAAGGGTGTCGCTTTGTATTGTCCGACTAGGCCATTTTCGGCCCCAATTCTGCATTGAGGTCAATGGGGTTTTTGGGCTGAAAAATGGCCTGAACAGCTTATTCTGATATAGACTTAATCTGTGATGCCAAAGAAAATGACACATTAGCAGGAGCAATCCATGCAATATCATGTCTCAAAACACTCAGATGTGGGGAAAACTGAGGGCAATGGGAACCAAAGTCCTGATAAAGTCAAGAGCAAAAAATGAGTCTCCGTCCCAAAACGGGGAAGAAATCCGTTATGGTGTGCAGTCGGGTTCTGCTTCTTAGTTTGCCTGGAGGCCAACTGAGGCCCCCCCCAATCTGCGAATACGAGAACAAGAAGCGCAACATCTAGTACATTATTTAATGTGCAAAATGTTAAAACCAAAAATCTAGACGTAGAATACTTGCAAACATCCTTGTAAAAAGTGCATTGCCGAGTACAAACTGAAATAGTAAAGTCCTCCGTGAAATGCATGACTGTCAGCCACTGCCAGTCACCGCTCCCCATCCTGCTTTGATGTCCTGCTATAAAGTAGGATCAAGCTCGCTGCTGCTGGTCATGACGTCGACTGACAGGTCAGCCAGTGCTGATAAATAGGTGCCAGGAGTTACATTTTAGGTGCGGCCTGGGCTTTTTCCATCCCTGCTGTGAGGGCTCAACTGGCAACAGTGAACTTTGTGAGCACTGTAGTTTTCAGGAACTAGGTGAAACAGTTTATTGAGCAGTTTGTGGCAGGCCAGCCCCTCTTCTAGGTATATAATCTCCTAGCAAGGTCCCCTTATTTCACTTAACTTACATGTGAGTATCTGTACTGGTATATACCAGTTTTTAATTGCACTAGGTTATATAAGCATATGCTTTGATATTTTAACCCCTTCTGGGTAACCCCTGTAGTGTTTCACATAACACTAGTATGCATTTAGCGTAGGGACCTGCTAAAGAGACTTGCCTTGACATGGTTAGCAGGCTCGGCATTATTTGATCAAAGGATGTATACCAAAAGTCTCCTTTTACTTATAGGTATTTACACCATACATTTATTTATATTCCCCATTGATTGCTGTCCCTTTGGGAGAAGTGCAGGGATTCACTTTCTGTTTTGAAACATTGGAGAGCCAGGTTTCTACAGTCCTGTAACCATCCTGCTTTATAGAAAAGTGTGGCTTTATGCTCACTATAGGTCCTGTACTTCAATATATCTGGGGGTAAGCACAGGCGAATTGACATTATATTTTGTCTCAGACTCCTATTCAATATGCTGTGAAGTATTGTTCCCCATTCTGGAAAAGCTTTGTCTTCATGTAAATGGCGTCTTCAGCACAGAAGGTGGATTTGCAGTATACTAAATAGGGGTAATCTGGACCAGTAGAAAATTGAGGGAGCAAACTGCTGTTAGACTCTCTTCTATGGCCTCAGACATGGTGCCGCAGACCATGCGTGCACACGCTGAGCGAGCAGACTGACTTAAGGCAGTGTTCGTGTCCGTGCGGCGTGCGGAAGGGGCGCACGTTGCACAAGAAATCAGTCAAAATTGATTTCTTGGGGGGACAGGCTGGTCACGTGAGCGGTTCACCCATTGAGGGAGAAGGCACCATGTCCCAGGCCTCAGGCAGAGCTGTTAATCACTGATCTGCGTTCCAAAGACTTGCCCCATGAATCCTTGTGTAGATGAAAAGGTATTGTGGGGTGTGACTTTTTGGGTAACGAGCAGTCTGCTTCTTCTCTTCTCCTCCGCCCCCCCCCCCCCCAGAAAAAAAAAGTGCTAGTTATTCCTGCACTGGCCCTCACGGTGGACGGTGGATGAGTTGCCTCCTGCAGTGGACTGGGGTCATAATGTTTTGAGAACAGACTCCTGCTTAGTCTTTTGTCATACTCTGACTCATAGGGGTAGACTCATTTGACTGGCCCTCTTTTGCATTGATCATGGTTTACAATTACTTATCACATGTCTTTGTAATAAAGACATGTGATGTGTGACGGTGAAAAAACAGGCGCTAGCACCATTATTGACCACTGAAAATATAGTGATAATAAATAACTCAATAGTGAACAGTGAATAATAATAGTACAAATACGTGAAATATATATGAATTATAACCCCCTGCTCAGACCCATCTGGTAGGGCTGGTTTCCTCTGGTCCCCAAGTCGTGGAAATGTATTCGCAGTCCAGGGGGAGCATAAAGGGAAACAAGACAAAACAATCTAAGTGCAGACAATAAAATATAGTAAATAAACTCTGTAGAATTCTTGGCTCCTATGTGCAGCCTACTCACAGGATTTTAGTTAAAAAAACGGGCAACAAGCGACAGCTTGGATAGCAGGAAAAACTTCAGGCTTTGGAGTGATGTTATTCTCCAATCACAGCGAGATGAGGATGCATGTAAAAAAAGAAATATATCCATAGTGCAGACCATAGTAAAACGTAATTTTATAATGGTACTAAAAATGCACATTTACAATAAACGTTAAACGCATGAATCACCAATTGTGATATAGGAGAGTAGATATGTGCCTGGCTCACCCCCCACCTCTGTTTAGTGATCGATCAGATGGTAAGACACCTCTGCGGTCAGCTCTCTGCTTCAACATCACTCCAAAGCCTGAAGTTTTTCCTGCTATCCAAGCTGTCTTTTGTTGCCTGTTTTTTTACTAAAATCCTGTGAGTAGGCTGCACATAGGAGCCAAGAATTCTACAGAGTTTATTTACTATATTTTAATGTCTGCACTTAGATTGTTTTGTCT
This sequence comes from Ascaphus truei, assembly GCF_040206685.1. Taxonomy (NCBI): domain Eukaryota; kingdom Metazoa; phylum Chordata; class Amphibia; order Anura; family Ascaphidae; genus Ascaphus; species Ascaphus truei. The sequence continues at coordinate 210,781,133 of NC_134485.1, read as the reverse complement.
TGTTTCCCTTTATACTCCCCCTGGACTGCGAATACACTTGTAAAAAAGACAATTCGCCAAGCCTTAACCAAGCCTTAACCTATCTGGGACCTCACCTTGACACATGGTGTCCTGTTATTACTGTACAATGTGGTTTTTAGGCTGGTCTTCTCATTTAGCTGTTTTTTTGTTCTAGTTTCTCTGTGAACTTTCAGTGTGGCGGCTCGTCCAATGATGACATCGCTCTTCATTTCAACCCACGTTTTCTGGACGGTGGATATGTTGTCTGCAACAGCAAGGAGCGTAACAGCTGGGGAAAGGAGGAGAACAAGAGAGAAATGCCTTTTCATAAAGGGCAACCCTTTGAGATCAAGATACTGATTAAGTGCAACAGCTACATGGTATGTGCTTGTAGCAAAGGCGTAAGTGAGGGGAGAGTTTTCTAGTGTTATAACACATTTTGAGTTCTCAAGAACCATGTTAAAGTTTTGTCAATTCAGGTGGCAGACCACTCACACCTGGTGGATGCAAATGGCAGTGACTAGGTTCAATGGTGGTTTGGACCGTGTAATAACCAATATGTGTGGCAGAATCCTTGCTCTAGCAAGCTTCGAAACGACACTTTTTGTTCCTGGCAGTACTGGAACATAATGATTGCGACTGGTCACAAACTGGACTTATTTGTGTCACCAGTAGTGCTTCATCTGTAAGGCTATTCTTTTTAACCAGCATTTAAATGCCAGCCATCTTTGTAAATGTGTAGAGAACCTGGGAACGGCTCCTAATGTATACAAATATGGCAAAGCAAGTATACAGGTTTATATTACCCTTGTTCCTATTGACATCCTGTGATGTTGCTAATCTGGTCTTCTAGACTGCACTTTGTCTGTATTTCTGAAAAATGTGGTTTTCTCTACAGGTGTCTGTGAATGGGAACCACTTTATGGAATTTTGTCACAGGATCCCCCTCAACCGAGTCAATACCATGGCAGTAGATGGAAGTGTTGGTTTAACATGTGTCAATGTACAAGCACAAGGGGTAAGCACCATTGTAATATTAATTTCTATATCCAATGTTCAATAGGAAAAGTGTACACTGACCAGCATCAGATTAAAAACTCTCCATGGGACAGAGTGATCTGTACCATGTTGGCCTGATTATAAGTAAATAACTTTAAATTCAAAAATACATACTCTTGTTCAAATCGGGTGCGTGCTACCAATACAGCAGCCACCTGCGTTGGGGAGGGGAGAGCGGTACAGGAAATTAAGAGTAGCCTATTGGACTTTTTTTTTTTTTTTTTTTTTTTTTTTTAAATATGAAAATGTGAATTTTCCATCCCATTTTTCTGTTTCTGAAACTAGGGGGTTGCCCTATAATCAGGCAAATACATAATCTTTTAGTTTACAACTCAAACTGCTGGGAACATTGGCAACAAATTCTCGCAAACAGGAAAGTGTTGCAAAGATATGTTAAAACATGCTATAGAAATCAAAGGTTCCTTTATTATGGTATTTGTTGATTAAAGACTTGTTTTTTATTTTACAGTAGGAGTTTGAGCTACAGCTCAGATTCAATTTGTTCTCAACACCTAGGTTACAGCTATCTGAGAGTGCACCCTGAAGGGAATCTTTTGTGCCTCCCTGATTAGGGAAACATTTGTGTGTTTATCTTTATCCCCTTTGCACCGCCAGTATCTCTACACCACTGATTTTAATAGGTTGAGCGGTAGTACAACAGTCTGTCTAAATATTCACACTTAAAAATAAATAAACAAAGGCAAAACCACGTCAAGAAAGTAAAAATATATATCACCCAGCAGACTGCTTACATTTGCAGTTGGAAAAACAAAAGTATTTGTAAATGGCTTGCATTTATTACTATCTACACATACATTATTCACTGCTCTGTCTGCAAAATGGAGGAAGAACCAGAAATGGTGAAACTTGCTGATTATCTTCCTTTGACCCTGACTGTAAACTACATATATGTTGGCACAGCAATTTGTTTCACGTTTGTTTTGCTTTGTGTGGATTCTATATAGAACCAGGGATCTGGTTTTAAAACCAAAAATGCTTTAAATCAATTAATGTATTGCACACAGCCACATTCCAGTAATTGGTCAGAAACCAGAAGTGGCAAGAGTTTCCACCCCAGTGGTGGCTGCATGTCAGGCAGAAAGCATGTTTACAAAGCTCTCCACATTGCATGGTTGTCATTTGTATTATTCCACATACCATTTTTTTCCCCCCTCCCCCCCCTCTTTACAACACTGACATTTTCAACACCAATAACTTAGTGTCGATATTCAGTAATGTATATGAGGAGGAGAGGATTAAATAGAACATGATACAAAATTATACTCCACTCTGCTGTGGTATAATTAAAAACATGTACTTAACCTGCAAGTCTCCAACTATAATCTATTCAATTACAAAACTAAATTGGGGTTTGTGTGATATCACACAAATACCCCAATTTAGTTTTGTAATTGATATAATTTTTTTTTTTTGGCACATATAATTTGTTCCATGTTTCTGAGACCTGTTGCTTAATGATAAAGGAATGCACTTGACATTGTTCCGTTTCACTACAATAGTCTTTAAGCTGGGATTCTGTGCTTTCTTTTAGGCTGCTTTCCCCTCTCCGCAGTTTCCTCCTGGACCAGGGTATGATGTGAGTTCAGTCTTGTGAATATGCTGTCTATCTTTTATATGCTGGCAAGGCTTTTTTTGAATTCTTAACTGTCATCGCTCAAAGATTTTCTGAAACCCATGAAATCAAACTTTTACACATAATACACTTTTTTATAAACTTTGTAATTTATTTAAGCTATAAAGTAATCTCCTGTATCCCCAAGAAAAGCAGGCTTTGTATAAAGTGTTGGACAACAAATAAAATGAATGCGCTTTGTACCAATGTAAAGAGCTTGCAAATAGTGGGTGGTTTTGATGCATTGCTCCATTTTCTGCTTGATTTTGCAGCAAATAGAGCAGATTTAAACAGAGACGCTAACAGCAGTTCGTGGTTTTTTTAACAATAAAACAGTGACACAGATGCAGTATCTGATCTGCATCTTGTTACTCCCTTTGCATAAATCTTGATACATTGCATCATTTTCCTTGTGTTCAATTTGCCTTGATACTTCTCCCTCTGGTGCAAAGAAATATGTACAGGTAGTAAGAGTAAGTCAGGGATTATAGTGATGGAGCACATGGTGTCACGTGCGCCTGTCGCCCTAGCAATGTGTGCACTGTAGATGGAGGTGTGACGAACACGTCACCAGGCTGGTTCCCTCATTGGCTGAACCACTCACATGACTAGGCTGTTGCGTGAAAAAACAAATTTTTGGAGGCTCAAAATTGCGCTATCGCGCTCAATATAATCGCAGCCTAAAAAAGGCCATATCTATCATTCTCTCGATGTGCTTGTAGTGTCTGAAGCTCCATAAGGTAATGATTGAGACCTCCTGAGCTGCGTCTCACACTGTAATTTAAATTTTTTTATTGATTGCATAAACTCTTTCTAGCGCTAATTCATACAGCGGGAGCATGTTTTTTATTCTCCCTAATGGCAATGATACATGGATGGGAAGTATTAGTATCACAACAAACACAACCTGTTGTATTTGTAATGTGTACATTTACATTTTCACAACACAATTCTGTCCATGTTTAACTTTGCTATAATTCCCATTCATGTCCCAGCACTAATATGCTGAGGGTTTATAAAACTGGCTGGGACATTAATGGCTTGTTCTGAGGGGATTATTGCTAATGTAGGCTACATTTTTAATATTAACAATTGCTTATTTTAAGTTTCTGGAAACAATACTCAATGCAACTCTGACTGTCACGGGAGACCAGGCTTTTTAACAAATTTATACCGGGATCATTCACTAGGCAAAACACTAGTGGAATAAAATGAGGTTTATTTGGGTAAACCCACATACACAGTGACATACAAAGATACAGGTAAAATACACACTTAACTGGGGGACTGGGGTGAAATCTGGGCTAAAATAGGGGCAGGGTGCCTGCTTTGGTAGGCTATCCCTGTCAGGGTAATGTACCCGGGCTTCCTGGTCCCCTTTTCGGCTTCAGTTCCTAGACACTACCGTTACGTTCCAAAACGAGAAGTTTGACTTCACGTCTGACTTGGTCTCTGCAGGGCAGACTTTCCTAGCTTCAAAACAAGCGGGTTGCTCTGCTATTTATAAACAGAGCAACTTTGAAAAGCCTGCCCTCGTCATCGACTCAAGCCATAAGATGGTTTGGTTCTCTGACTGGGGCTTCTTGCATACCTTCTGCTATTGCTGTTCTATGTTCAGCATGGGAATTCCTTCCTGCCAGCCAATAGGAATAGTGGCTCATCCTTTGGCTGTCAGAGGGGGGTGTGTGCCAAGCCAGCTTGGGATGCCCTGTGGGCGGGACATAAGAATTGACCAATGGGAAGCGCACCAACATTCTGCTTCCCCAGTCAACCCATTGCCACCTACTGGGCAGGCTCCACTGAGTCTGGCAGACTAGTGTGCTCCCTGCAGGGGGTCTCTGTTCTCTGGACTCAGTACTCTGCCCTGGCCACTTGGCTCCCCGATACCTGAACATCCCGTCTCCTATTTGAACTACAATGTCTATCCAGACATCCTGACACCTTGGTATATGCCTGGGCTGTCTGAATAGACATTTATAGTAAATGCATAATATGTTTTATTACACAATTTATTGGAGATCCATACCTGTGTTGGAGATGGATCTGGGATATCTGGGCTTGAAAACCAAGAGTCTGGGGGACATTGAGAAGCCCCGGTGTAATTCCACCCACGTACCGGCAAATAGTGCCTCCACATCGGGGAGCATTAGGGGACTACTGGTATCTTTGGCCACCGAACTCCTGCAAACAAAACAATTGCATTTCGACCCAAATATCCAACATAAAACCTACACGAAGTTTGGATTTCTAGGGCAAAGGGAACATGTAAACGGGAAAATTAGGGGTTACTTCATTTTTTACATGTATAATCCCTAGCACCTGAATTGTGCTAGGTAGCAGCCAGGGACCCCACAGTTTCAGGGGTAACCAGATGGGCTTAAACCTGGTATGTATGTCTTTTATATAGCGCCATTAATGTACATGGCAATTCACAGTAGTAATACATGTGACAATCATATAAATGACTGGTCAGGGGAATAAGTGCTTCAGACATAAAAGTAACATTTAGGAAAAGCGTCCCTGCTCCGAGGAGCTTACAATCTAATTGGTAGGTAGGGAGAACGTACAGAGACAGTAAGAGGGAATTCTGGTTAGTGTCTGCAGGGGACCAAGCTTCATGTATCCTGTGTATAGTATTATCCATGCTGCTACTCGTATGCTTCTTTAAGCAAGTGGGTCTTAAGGTGGATAGAGGGTGCTAGTCTGATATTGAGGGGAAGGGAATTCCAGAGGTGTGGGGCAGTCGGTGAGAGGTTTAATGCAGGAGAAGGGTTTAGATACAAAGAGAAGACATCCTTGAGCATAATGCAAGAGTCTGGATGGTGCACAGCGAGAAATTAGGGCTGAGATGTAAGGAGGGGCAGATTTATTGTATAGCCTGATTAACCCCTCCTGTCACAATGTGTAATGCCCAAGACCTCAATTGTTTAACTGCATTAATGTAATTGTGTGCTGTACAGGTATATCTAATCTGCAGCTCTGCTTTGTTTCAGCCTGCCTTCCCTCAACCTGGGTTTCCCAGTCACCAGCCTGGCTTCCCTCAACCTCAACCTGGGTTTCCCAGTCACCAGCCTGGCTTTCCTCAACCTGGGTTTCCCAGTCACCATCCTGGCTTCCCTCAACCTCAACCTGGGTTCCCCTCTCACCAGCCTGGCTTTCCCCCTCAGCAGTTCCCACCTGGGTCTGCATACAATGTAAGTTAAATGGATAATTGCTACACCAGTGCTACCAGGGATCAAGAAACCAGACTAATATTCCAATATCCCCTTGGACTATATGGAAAAATGTGATTTCAGAAAGGTGCACTCGTAGAAAAAATCTCTTTATTCAGCCACCAACAATTAGAAGTAGGGGGGGGGAGAAATACGCATTGCATCTATCCTTGAATAAAATGTGACTGACTGCCCTACAATTTAGTAGTGTGTGTATGAACTGACCAGAACAAACGGCTGAATACAGATACCTGGGTATCTTGTGAGAAAAGCGTAAATAAAAAACAGTCTGTTATTTTGAAACAGAATAAATTCACGTGAATTTATTCAAGTCAAGTGCACAACGGAGACAGCTTCAAAACAAAAGCTCACTAAACAATAAACATGGTATGCCATATATTTATACCCTAAATCCTAAAAAAAGTGTCCTCCCTCAATGGGGGCTTGCGCGTCACTAATATTACCTCATTTTGTAATACATAACAATATTAAAGTCGATGTCATTTTGGAATACATAATAATATTGTATAACTGCCTGTCAGCTAGAAACCATTCTGGGGTTAAATGGGATGTGCCTATTCTGCCACCTTGTGTGCGAACTAGTTTCACTGCAAGAATCTAAGTTTATTTCATGGGTTCTCATAACCTTTAGCCTGTTTACACTTTCAATTTGAAGCTGATTGGATGAGGAAGGGTCAATAAATTCAGCTAAGAGCGATAACATTCCATTCTCTGCTTCACACATTCATTTATACAGAAATGAAACACAGAAATTAAGACTCACAGAGACAAGACAAGAAGGCGGATTGAAATATTCACACAAAATGGCTTCATCCTAAATGCTGTTATGCCAGACCCCCTAATGTCTCAACTTTGTCAGTCCCTCCTCTGACTCTTTAAAACATTGTTTTTGAGAATTATTGGTATGATTTTAGTCCAGAAACACGTTGGGAAGCACAAGGGTGCTCCATCTCATAATGCTGCTTGAGGGTATAGGACAGTGCACGAGGGTGCCTGCTAAATGTAGTCATAGTCTCGTATGGCGTTACAGCCAAATTCTTGTCCAGAGTTAGAACATTGTATTTGGCATCTTCTTTCTTCAAGGGACTGCTGTAGATTGGTTCTGCAAACAATGGCATTATGTCTGCAGAGGGGGTTGCATATTTGTGGATCATGCCTTTGACAAACGTAACACAAACATAGATGACAACGAGTATCACAATCACACACATTACCGCATTCAAAAATTTCGCTCCTAGTAATCCTACCAATCCAGTCAGCCCCAAAGGGTCCCAGTCTGTGTCACCTTCCTTCCTAAGTCTTTCTTGAATTTCTTCTATCTTGTCTAACTCATGCTGTACCTTGCCACTCTGATCTTGGATGAAAACACAACATTGTTCTTTAATTAGGGCACATACACCTCCAGTTGATGCTAAAATGTAATCTAAAGCCATTCTGTTTTGTAAGGCCATAAGCCTGATCTGAACCTGTTCTTGGTTTAGTGGTGCAATAGCTGTAGTGGTGTGATTGAGGACAGCATCTAACACATCTGTTAATGTATTAAGCCTGTCATATAGTAACCCACCTCCTACATTTGTAAATAAACTAGCCCAAAATTGTTCTCTACATAAACTACTTTTCAGTCCTGCAGTGTCTGGTGTTTTTCTCTTGTTTCTGAGATGCCCTGCAGGTAATTCTTTGAATGTAAATGCAGGGACCACTTTCCCTAAATAATTGCATCTACTGATAAAGATGTGTTTGCAGCTATGTATTTTGTTGCTGCTATTTGTTTTGCTCTATACTGTGTCTGATTCAGTGTACTGTTATCTATGCATTTGTACAAATAGGAAATTGATCTTCGGTCTTTGTTTACATATATGTCTAGTTCAAAACAAGTGTCATTTGTGGGAGGGAGGACTTTACCTATGGAAACATTTCCAGTTGTACTGCTTATATGACAACTTCCCACTGGAATATTATTCAATAACGGTGCCCTGTTAAATTCTTTGGAAAATTGTCCAGTCAACATATCTGGTAATCTTGGTGTGTCATTTGCTGCAGGAGTTAATTCTTCCTGGGTATTATCTCTTTCCCAAGGGGTTAAATGTAAGTCTCGTTTGTTTCTGGATGTACCAGTGGACTTTGTTTGTGAGTGAGATGCTTTGTGTAGTGTTACCTTGACCATGGTGATAGATATATGCGATGTATAAGGAACACAGACAGATGAGTATTGTTGACAAAGCTCCGCAGAGCATCATCATGACAATCCTGTCATCTCTCTGTGGGTTATACCTTCGCAGACCCAATGGTCCATACATCTTAAAAATCTAACTTATAAACACTATAAAAGAATAAAAATATTGTGTCTCTGAAAAAATAGAATGTTCTGAGTCTTTGAAAAAATGAAATGTGCCTGATAAGATCAGGCCTCTGCCTGGTATCTTATTTTCCTCGTTGGTTAACGGTCAAAGTTTGTCTCGTCAAAACGTTAACTTGATGCGCCTGTGCTTTAGGTGACTTTGGTCTTTGGTGGAGCTGGAATGAGTTTTATGTGAGCCACGTGGATCCAGGAATCTCTGACTTTAATTGCTGTATTGGTGGTTAGTATGGTCCTTTTCATCTGGGATGAAGAGCATGCTTGTTTAGGAACTACTTGACCTTTAACTCCGTCTCGTGTAGGTGCACTTTTATCATGCCTTATGCCTAGAGACTCAAAGTGTTAGTGGCATACAATACTTATTAATTGTTTTATTACCAATAGATGTTCCTTAATTTGTTCCTTTGAACTACTGATAGTCATAAGTCGTCCCATAGGGAGATAATTTATACCTAGGAACAAATTCTTGTATCAATGTGTTTACTACTGTCTTAACATCCGCATATAGACAGAGGTATCTCCTATTAATGCTCCTCATATTTAAAACTAAGCAGCTAATGTGGACTTGACTGTACTACAATCTAAGTTCCTAAGACTTTGGGCCTCATCCATTGTTAAACCAATTGCTTCCATAATCAACTCTATCCTGTCTACAGGCCATATCCCTAAGACCTGGAAAACTACCAGAGCTGTCCCAATCTTCAAAAGTGGGGACAAAAACACTGTCTCAAACTACAGACCAATATCTCTTCTCCCAATACACACTTGCTCTCATTCATGCCTCACTATCATCTCCTCCGATGCAAATGGTATCAACCTTTTCATAAAATACTAACTAACCTTAAAACTTGCCTCACAAATTAAACATCCCAATAGCCTGCACTCATGGCAATTATTTCACACACAGTCACTCCTACCAAACCCATTGTGGCCAAGCACTGCCATCTACAGCACTTATTCCCTCACCTGCTATCTCTAAAGTTCCCTTAAACCTTAGATTGTAAGCTCTTAAGGGCAGGGATTTCCTTTCCTATTGTCTGATTTTGCTGCACTTATTATTCTATTATAATTCCCTCTACTGTATTCTTTGAAGTGCTGAGTACATTTTTGACGCTATACATACACTACAATACACTACTATCCAAAGTCATGGACAAAAATGTGTTCACTCCCAATTAAACAATTACTATACTAAGACAAATGCCCCTAGCCAATTCCAGTCAGGCCTCCACCCCAAACACTCCATTGTAACTATTCTGCTAAAAATATGAAATGCCTTGCATATTATATATACCCTGCTCACTTATGTAACTGTATTTGCAACTAGGTATCACCTGTCCTTTAACTCTATACCTAGAACATATCCAAAAACGAGAGGTGACTCCCAATGCACCACTTTGGCAAAACATTCTACAAATATTTTAACAATAACTACTGCTTATAATAAAATAGAACACCTATGAAAAAAATAAATGGTTAAAAGTTATAAAATATATCACATATTCAGATAATAGTCAAATGCTTTTGTATAGGACTTCACACTAAATTTCTTGTAATATAATCTCTTTGCACAGTGCCGAACACACAGACAGCGTTATTTTTTAAAGACACTCAGAGAAAAATTTCAGAGCTTGTTTATCTTGGGCAATTTGCCAGCCCGGGCGTTTCGCCAAAAAAGACCTTGAAAGTGCAAAACAGATAACAAAACAGTTTCTCTGTCTTCTAAATATTAATTACTGGATTGAAACTTCAGCTCAAAGTTAAAAATGGAGCTCTCTCCACAGCAATAAAAACGAAAAAATGTATGGCCTCTCAAAAATAAAAATATGACCTTTCAAAAATAAAAATATGGCCTCTCAAAAAAAAAATGGGACAATTAACTAAACTGAGGTTAGATCAATTATGAACACACCCTATATAATTTAACAATACGTGCAAGCTTAAAATCTCTCCAACATATCCTAATCCTATAGAAATGCAATTGACATGTTTTTACTGGTTTACACACAATACAGAAACCACAATACAGACACACAAAGAACATAGACACAAACTTCTCTCCTACACAGCGAATCAGCTTCTCATATAAATAACCTGCTTTTAAAACTAGTTTTTTTTTATTTATTTTTTTTTATGCTCCGGAGCTTTTGAGTTTTGAGTTAACTTTTCGTATCTTTTGCACATTCCTTTGGAGAAAAAGGGCGGGTTTTTGGCGCTGTCTGTGCTGCTGTTATTCTGATTCTCTTTCTAGTTGCCATTAGAACAGAAGGAAAAAGAATATTTTCTGGTTAAAAAGACCCATTCATGTGGCCAGTACGAACAAACCTTTTAAATTCCATTCTTTTTCTTCTACTCTCTCTTAGGGCTGCTCTGCAATTACTGGCAACATGTCCTACCTTTTTACACTTATAACACTTTCTGTCCCTTCCAAACAATATACACAGTCTCTAATTGTATCCCAATTTCTGCATATAAACCTTTCATAAAAATAACCCTCTATCTACTTCCTCAACACCATCATATGCCTTAATTATCTATCGGCAAATTCACTTGCTATTTCTTTCCTATTCACTTTCTTTTTCACTTGTTAATATAATAACTTCTGTCCTGGCAATGGTACAAATTAATGCAGCGGGACCCTTCTGTCCCTCAACATAATTCTTTTGATCCATATTAACGTAAGGTATGTTTCCCTGTGGGATTCAAAAAACACACGAGACGGCGCTCCCTGAGATTATCAATCCCACAGAAAAAGACCCCTCTTTCATTTAAACATCTGCGCAATTTGTTGATAATAGTACAAACAGTGCCATTCACTGGCCAACAAAATGTATTTATATTGTCTCTTTTCGTTCTCTGTATTCATTCTTTATTATTTTCGTCTGCAGACACACAATCCTGTTAGAATTTTTGGATTCCCATTATTCCCCTGTTACAGAAATCAAATTTAATTGACCTGTACAATACTTCGGCTACAGCATTCAACTGTTAATTGGACCTGTACAATTTAGTGTTACAATAATCAACGCAAGCTGATTACGTACAACTCTTTTGGCATGTTATTGTTCTGAATAGTGTAAATATGCAAATAAGGACCTGTCACAAGAATGTTCCCCAATCACATTTTCCTCACCATAACGATACCAAAGAAACTTGAATCACTTCAGCGGGTCCAACCCAGTCCTGATAACCCTTATACTTTTATAACATGGATACAGATAAGACCTTCTAACCAGATCTCCATGAATAACTCACTTGGTATGTAAATGACAAAACAGAGCAAATGTACAATCAGGGACCCGTCCTGCTCAGACAACAAAAATATTTATCACAACCCAGGACGGTCTGAAAACAATCCCTTTAAGCACACAAACACTCACCTTCATCACCAAAACACCAAAACTTTTAACGGGACTCTTACCTTAGCCCCTAAGAACTCTTAACAACTCTTACACTTTAAAATGAATACAGGAACAGAGAATAATAAATTCACGTGAAACTGCTAGGGATTCTTACTCGTCACATTCAGATAAGACACCGTTCAAAAATCGGCTCCCACGCACCACTCAAAACAATTTAATCAGGCTGTTTGTCTAAAAATGCAGGTAGCCTTACCTTGATTCATATGAGCGCTCAGGTTTTAGTGATGGAGGAGTGATTCATCCGGGTGCTCGATTCCGATGATATTGAGTCCCTATTCGGGCGCCATCTGAGAAAAGCGTAAATAAAAACCAGTCTTATTTTGAAACAGAATAACACGTGAATTTATTCAAGTCAAGTGCACAACGGAGACAGCTTCAAAACAAAAGCTCTCTAAACAATAAACATGGTAGGCCATATATTTATACCCTAAATACTAAAAAGTGTCCTCCCTCAATGGGGGGCTTGCGCGTCACTAATATTACCTCCATTTTGTAATACATAACAATATTAAAGTCTATGTCATTTTGGAATACATAATAATATTGTATAACTGCCTGTCAGCTAGAAACCATTCTGGGGTTAAATGGGATGTGCCTATTCTGCGACCTTGTGTGAGAACTAGTTTCACTGCAAGAATCTAAGTTTATTTCATGGGTTCTCATAACCTTTAGTCTGTTTACACTTTCAATTTGAAGCTGATTGGATGAGGAAGGGTCAATAAATTCAGCTAAGAGCGATAACATTCCCTTCCATGTGCTTCACACATTTGTTTATACAGAAATGAAACACAGAAATTAAGACTCACAGAGACAAGACAAGATGGCGGATTGAAATATTCACACAAAATGGCTTCATCCTAAATGCTGTTATGTTGTTATGCCAGACCCCCTAATGTCTCAACTTTGTCACTTGCATGTGTATATAAAGGCTTAATTCTAATGTAGTTAGACAAGCTGGTCAAATAGCACTCCAATCATGACCATGGATACAAAAAATGATACACATATACCAAATTGAAATAATAAAGTCACCCTTCTGCTGTCATGTAACATTTATTTGAACAGTGTTTGTGTGGTGAAAATAAATCTATTCTGACTTTATTTCCCCCCCCCCCCCCCCCCTTGTATGGCATGCCTTATTAGGACAACCCAGTTCCACATTGACCCAGTAATAGGTCAAGATGTATAATTCACAGAAATCAGTATTTTTCTTTCTTTACACACTGCCTCTGACTTGGTTATCACCAAAACTAATGACTGTTTTTTGTTTTTGTTTTGTTTTTGCAGCCAAACCAGTTTGCTCCTGCGCCAATGCAATCCTCAAATTATGTAAGTTTAAATAATTGTTCTAATCTTTAGCTTTTTGAGAAAAATAATTTCTAGTCTGCCTGTATCAGTCATAGCAAGCACTCCAAGGTGGGTTTTTTTTTTTTTTTTTTTTTTTAAATTGGGAATTGTACAGAGCCGATATATAAACTTATAAATACACACTTTTCACTAGAAATGTGTGTGTTGGCAATTATACAACATTATAAAGTATGTATTAAAAGCAGAGATTCTTGGGCTAGTCTACCATTAGAAAGCTTTTTTTTTTTTTATATATTTTTTTGCCCATATATTAAGCAGTATTCCTTTGGGCCCTAAGACAATGGGCTGTAAGGTCTCTTGGTGCCAGAAAGTCTTATGCAATGCTTAGATGAGCCAAACGCCCATATTTACCATCTCAGAATGGCTTGTGCTACAAAGAAAATAAGCATATTGAAAAAATAATTAATTCACCTACTATACACCGCTCAAAAGAAGTGAGCAGCCAACACCACGGCACTTTTTGTTTAAAAAAAAAAAAAAAACAGTAGGTGGCATGTCAACACAGCAATACTATATTCCCCTTATAATAAAAAAATATATAATTTTTATGTAAGATGGGACAATCTATAATTCTATCTCTTACAGTAAGCTGGCAATCGTTTTGTGCTTCGGTAAAATCTTGATTGTGTGACTAACAAAATGGCTGCCTCTTGACTCTGCTGCAGTTTGTGAAATGCTGCAGCTGATATGCAACACATTATGAACTGTGATACAGGAGTGAAGCGCAAACCCAAACCTATTATAAATCCAGTGATTCAATACAAATTAATATCACCAAAAGAGAGAGACAAGCTTCAAAGGAATTTAACTCTGCTATCCAAGCACCAGAAAGGTCTGCTTTCTACAGTGATCTAAACTGGTTGCCAGACAGCCAGTCTGACTATTCAAGGCAGCTTATTGGACTTCCACATACGGGACTTATAAGGTTCACTGTATTTATTTTGTTGACATCAGCACTTTTTGCACTAATTTAGCACACTGTTAAATGCAGACTATCTAATACTACAGAACTGATTTATTTAAAAAAATATAATATTTTTCAAGTTTTGCTACTTTATCTCCCATTCATTTTAAATGGGAGTTGGGGCATGCTGGTGCGTAGCACCCTTTAGTTAATATGGGTCAATGTAGCTAATATCAATGTTGGGATTATTGGCAGTGGAACCAATTTTTGCTATAATTTGAGGTGAGTCTGTATTGCAGTGGCAGCAGAAAATTAATGTTTTAAAATGTGACACCACCAAGAAATGATATGCGTATCATGGATTGCACCGTGAAGAGCTTTCTCTGTTTTTTCCAGGTTATGCCGTATCAGACTCCTATATATGGAGGGCTCTTTGCTTCCAAGGCCATTATTGTCAGCGGTACTGTTGCTGCAAACCCCAAAAGGTAAAGGGCTCTTAAGTTGTCATTTTAAGTAGACAAACATTAAAAAGTAGTTTTGTATTTACAAGCATTAGGAGCTCAACCTGAAAATGCCTACTGCTATTGATCATTAGAAAAGGTTAGTGTAAAAGGTAGAGCATTTTGGGGGTGGGGGATTCTTCCCTTTGATTCTTGATTAAATAAAGACTGGGTGTGTGCCAAGCACACGTGTTCTAAGTGAAACTTCTTGATGTTTTGTCACTGTAGTTTGATTTTGATAGAATGAAAATACGTTTTTGAAAGTATAAAATTATTGGTACTGTGGCAGGTTTGGTTATATCCGGCAAGGACTTTTTGTGCTGTGAGATTAGCATTACTTCCGTTTATTTTCATCCCATGAATGAGTTTGTCCCGAGGCTTAGGTAGGTGACAGGAAAGAAGTTTCACTTCAAATCGCCAGACTGGAAAATCATTGAGTAATAAAGAAAGGAAAGTCTTAGTAGCTAGGGGGGAGGGGGGGTGTCTCTAATGAATATGTACTGGGTAAAAAAGTACCAATAGATGCATGAAAATATATGCATAATGCAATGGTATAAAAAAGACAAACCTATTTTAAGGTGGACAGCATCGTTATACACTCTCTCTCCTGTACTTCACATGCAGAGCTGCCCGCTTCTATGCATGCATGGGTGGTGCTGGCCGCGCCTGATCCTATTTTTTTTTTTGTCTCGGCAACGATTTTTAGTGCTCAGATTAGCTAGCGGGGACACAAGTGCTTGTGCACGCACCTTACTTCCATTACGCATTTTCGTCTCCATGAAAGAACAAAATTCCGTCAGAATTTACTAGGTGTCACTTCAGAAATACTAAACAGGGGATATGCCAATAAGTGAGCTTTGCTGTGTACATTAATGAGATCTCCAGTGACCATAGCTGGATGACCCAAGATTGTCAAATAGTCTGTAACAGATCAGAGGAAGCGCTGTCATGTGTGTGGGTTATTTTTGTTGTGTTTTTTTTTTTTTTTTTTTTAAACAATGAAATGATCTGTTACTTGGGACTGTCCAACACCCTAAGGTTACCCCTAGTGGTTTGTGGGGGGGAAAAATGTAATGGCAGATTCCAGGTAATTTAGTGGGTCCTGTTGGGGGGGGGGGGGGGGGGGGGGGGGGAGGAGGAATAGGAGGGGGGGGGGGGGGGGGGGAAGAGGAGGAAGAGGAGGGGGGGGGGGGGGGGAGGAGGAGGGGGGGGGGGGGGGGGGGGGGGGAAGAGGAAGAGGAAGAGGAGGGGGGGGGGGGGGGAGGAAGAGGAAGAGGAGGGGGGGGGGGGGGGGGGGGGAAGAGGAAGAGGAGGGGGGGGGGGGGGGAAGAGGAAGAGGAAGAGGAGGGGGGGGGGGGGGGGGGGAGGAAGAGGAAGAGGAGGGGGGGGGGGGGGGGGGGGGGGGGGAGGAGGAAGAGGAAGAGGAGGGGGGGGGGGGGGGGAGGAAGAGGAAGAGGAGGGGGGGGGGGGGGGGGGGGAGGAGGAAGAGGAGGAGGAGGGGGGGTGGTGGGGAGGGAGGGAAGAGAGCAGAGACTGGTGTGGATGTCATAGCTGTCAATTACAGCACAAACGTCCAAAGTCGCTCCCCACAATGCTTTGCATTCACAGTAGTTGGGCATTGTGCGGTGCCACTGTGAATGCTCCTGCGATATACTATATCATACTACCGCCCCCCTCCCCATTAAGTTTAGGACATTATATTGCTGGGGATTAGTCACATAGTTTTTTAGCAATAGTCTTGAGTAGGCAATAAGATTTAATTGGGTTTTGCTGAACAAATATTTCTATTAGGGGTTCACAATGTATAACAGATTCGGGAACACTGCCCTTGCCTATCTGGTAACAGGTGGTCATGCCATCTACTGCTGCATTTCATGGGCAAACTTTTTAGATTCATGGTGACTGAACTAGTCATGATTTAATCAACACATGTCACCATGACTGGATTATAAAATATTTTCCGATCCTTCTAGTAATGAAGTATTTTAATTTCTCTGAACATTTTATAGTTCTGTATAGTTGACTAAGATGGCATTTGTACTATTCCACTAGTACACATTTATAACCATGTATAGTTGGTTTTCTTGACTTTGATATATTTTTTTTTTTTTTTTTTTTACTGTTGTACATCTTAAAAGTGAAAAATATAGGATACGTCTTTGCAATAGGGCCATCTTTTCGGCAAACGTTTCCATCTGCACCAATTCAGTATTTTCAAACTTGTAGTGAGGAGTCCAAGGGCTTTATGGAGTATTTACATTTAAATACAGACCAAAGTATTTTCAGACTACCTAATTATCCATGTTCAACTATTTCTAAAACGAGATCCACTGAACACACTGCATTAACCCTCCAACATCAGGATCACTGAATGCCCTATGGGTAAAACTGATTAACTGAACCTATGTATTGGATAATGTAATTTCTGTATGAGTCCATATCTACGGTCTGTCTCACAGGTCTGG
>NC_134485.1:210716600-210763993 GCF_040206685.1 Ascaphus truei | reverse complement strand
TGGTGGGTGACTGAGTGAGTGACTGACTGAGTGGGTGACTGAGTGAGTGGGTGGGTGACTGGGTGGGTGAAAGTGACTGGGTGGGTGTGTGGGTGACAGTGCGTGGGTGGGAGACGGTGTGTGACTTACCTTGACCCCGTGGCATCTGGCTGGGGCAGGAGGTGAGTTCGGAAGCTGGGGGGGGGGCAAGAGTGGCAGGAGTCCCGCGCCGCGCTTCCCCTCTCCGGTAGCGTCACACGTGATGGGGAGTCCCGCGCCGCGCTTCCCCTCTCCGGTAGCGTCGCACGTGATGGGGAGTCCCGCGCCGCGCTTCCCCTCTTCGGTAGCGGCGCACGTGATGGGGAGTCCCGCGCCGCGCTTCCCCTCTCCGGTAGAGGCGCACGTGATGGGGAGTCCCGCGCCGCGCTTCCCCTCTCCGGTAGCGTCGCACGTGATGGGGAGTCCCGCGCCGCGCTTCCCCTCTCCGGTAGCGGCGCACGTGATGGAGTCCCGCGCCGCTTCCCCTCTCCGGCAGCGGCGCACGTGATGGGGAGTCCCGCGCCGCTTCCCCTCTCCGGTAGCGGCGCACGTGATGGGGAGTCCCGCGCCGCTTCCCCTCTCCGGTAGCGGCGCACGTGAGGGGGAGAGCAGGAGGCCCGGGCCGCGCTTCCCCTCTCCGGTAGCGGCCCACGTGATGGGGAGTCCCGCGCCGCGCTTCCCCTCTCCGGTAGCGTCACACGTGATGGGGAGTCCCGCGCCGCGCTTCCCCTCTCCGGTAGCGGCGCACGTGATGGGGAGTCCCGCGCCGCGCTTCCCCTCTCCGGTAGAGGCGCACGTGTGGGGAGTCCCCGCGCCGCGCTTCCCCTCTCCGGTAGCGTCGCACGTGATGGGGAGTCCCGCGCCGCGCTTCCCCTCTCCGGTAGCGGCGCACGTGATGGGGAGTCCCGCGCCGCTTCCCCTCTCCGGTAGCGGCGCACGTGATGGGGAGTCCCGCGCCGCTTCCCCTCTCCGGTAGCGGCGCACGTGAGGGGGAGAGCAGGAGGCCCGGGCCGCGCTTCCCCTCTCCGGTAGCGGCGCACGTGAGGGGGAGAGCAGGAGGGCCGCGCCGCGAGGGGGGAGGAGCCTGGAGTTTGCTGCTGAGCAGGAGGGCCGCGCTTCCTCCGCGGCGCACGGTGAGGGTGATGGTGCGGCTGGGGATGTTGCGGAGCGTGGGGATTTGGGTGAGGTGGGGAGGGGGGAGAGAGTGAGGGGCACCGGGAGAGGAGGGGCACCGGGAGAGGAGGGGCACCGGGAGAGGAGGGGGGGGGGTGTGGAAGGTGAGCTGCGGTCCAACTGACGGGGGAGAGTGTGTGTCCCTGTGTGTGTGTGTGTCCCTGTCCTGTGTGTGTGTCCCTGTGTGTGTGTGTGTCCCTGTGTGTGTGTCCCTGTGTGTGTGTCCCTGTGTGTGTGTGTCCCTGTGTGTGTGTGTGTGTGTGTGTGTGTGTGTCCCTGTGTGTCCTTTGGCCCGTCACTCCGCCTCAGGCCAATGAGAGGTGTGCGGGGGCGGACCAAGGGACCAATGAGATTTCCCCTAGGGACACCGGACATCCAGGCAGGCAGGCAGGCAGGCAAACATACAGTGCTTTCACTAATATAGTATAAGATTTATTTATTAGCAGGGGCGATTTGTGTCCTGTGTAGTTGTGCGCGCAGGGGGGCGTGCCTGTGACATCACGTGAGCGGTTCGTCCTCATTAGCTGAACCATGCACGTGACCAGGGCAAGTGCGAAATATTCAAAAGTATTTGTCTCGCTGAGCGCGGAGTGCTCATGGTCGCACACACTGGTCAAACACATTGTTGTAATGTGTTTGATTGTGCTGAACACACACACACACACACACACACACACTGCAGAATGTATGAGTTATTCAGTATTAGGTGATACCTTTTATATTTGGACTAACATTTTATGTCATGGGACAAGCTTTTGAGAGTTTTCCTCTCTTCCTCAGGTCAAGCAATAACACCCTCCAAGCTCCACAGGGCAGGGACATGTGCCTGCAAAATGTCTGTAAAACAAGCAGCGCTATACAAGAACATGCTATTATTAATTTTAATAACACACACATCGAATTGTAAACATTCACACAAACACAAATTAAATATACATATTGTTTGCAGTATGATATATACACATTTGCTTTTAAATGAGTTGTTAATATTTAACACTAAATACACCCGTGCAATGGAATAAGGCATAAGGTTTAATTAATTAATTCTGAGCTACTCTCCTTTTCTGCTGCTGCTGCTGCTCTAACAAAGTTCTGTGGGGAAGATCATGAGACCAGGCAGTAACTGATACATTTGAGCTCGTGCACGGCTGTGGAGGGGGCAGGACTCACAAAGGGGTGTGCCAGAGCCTGTTACAGAAAAGGAAGGGGTTGAGCCTTTCTAAAGGGTTGCTATAGGAACAAAAATGCTTGTTACATTAGAAGACATTAAAAATTGTCTTTCAAAGTTGTTGTTTTTTTTAAAAGAAAATGCTACAAGTATTTTCTCACAGTACAGAACTGATTTATTAAAAAAAAAACACATGCAGGATATTGCTAGAACTGCAGCTTTAACAGAATCCAGATGAGACACACACCGAGCAGAGCACCCTGCTTGATGCCCACTGGGAGACCAACTCTGATACCAACCTGGTCAACTCTGTTCGGATATGGGAGCGCACCAGCGTCTGATACATTGTTATGATGTCTATTGAAATCCACCCCCCCCCCCCTTTCTCCCCCCCCCCTTTCTCCCCCCCCCCTTTCTCCCCCCCCCCCCTTTCTCCCCCCCCCCCCCCTTTCTCCCCCCCCCCTTTCTCCCCCCCCCCTTTCTCCCCCCCCTTCTCCCCCCCCCCTTTCTCCCCCCCCCTTTCTCCCCCCCCCTTTCTCCCCCCCCCTTTCTCCCCCCCCTTTCTCCCCCCCCCCCTTCTCCCCCCCCCCCTTTCTCTCTCTCTCCCCCCCCCTTTCTCTCTCTCTCCCCCCCCCTTTCTCTCTCTCTCCCCCCCCCCTTTCTCTCTCTCTCCCCCCCCATTCACTCTCTCACCCCCCCCTTTCTCTCTCTCTCCCCCCCCTTTCTCTCTCTCTCCCCCCCCTTTCTCTCTCTCCTCCCCCCCCCTTTCTCTCTCTCTCCCCCCCCTTTCTCTCTCTCTCCCCCCCCTTTCTCTCTCTCTCCCCCCCCTTTCTCTCTCTCTCCCCCCCCTTTCTCTCTCTCTCCCCCCCCCTTTCTCTCTCTCTCCCCCCCCTTTCTCTCTCTCTCCCCCCCCTTTCTCTCTCTCTCCCCCCCCTTTCTCTCTCTCTTCCCCCCCCTTTCTCTCTCTCTCCCCCCCTTTCTCTCTCTCTCCCCCCCCTTTCTCTCTCTCTCCCCCCCCTTTCTCTCTCTCCCCCCCCCCTTTCTCTCTCTCCCCCCCCCCCCTTTCTCTCTCTCCCCCCCCCTTTCTCTCTCTCCCCCCCCCCCCTTTCTCTCTCTCCCCCCCCCCTTTCTCTCTCTCCCCCCCCCCTTTCTCTCTCTCCCCCCCCCCTTTCTCTCTCTCCCCCCCCCCCTTTCTCTCTCTCCCCCCCCCCTTTCTCTCTCTCCCCCCCCCTTTCTCTCTCTCCCCCCCCCCTTTCTCTCTCTCCCCCCCCCTTTTCTCTCTCTCCCCCCCCCCTTTCTCTCTCTCCCCCCCCCCTTTCTCTCTCTCCCCCCCCCCTTTCTCTCTCTCCCCCCCCCCTTTCTCTCTCTCCCCCCCCCCTTTCTCTCTCTCCCCCCCCCTTTCTCTCTCTCCCCCCCCCCTTTCTCTCTCTCCCCCCCCCTTTCTCTCTCTCCCCCCCCCCCCTTCTCTCTCTCCCCCCCCCCTTCTCTCTCTCCCCCCCCCCCTTCTCTCTCTCCCCCCCCCCTTTCTCTCTCTCCCCCCCCCCTTTCTCTCTCTCCCCCCCCCCTTTCTCTCTCTCCCCCCCCCCTTTCTCTCTCTCCCCCCCCCCCTTTCTCTCTCTCCCCCCCCCCTTTCTCTCTCTCCCCCCCCCCTTTCTCTCTCTCCCCCCCCCCTTTCTCTCTCTCCCCCCCCCTTTCTCTCTCTCCCCCCCCCCTTTCTCTCTCTCCCCCCCCCCCTTTCTCTCTCTCCCCCCCCCCTTTCTCTCTCTCCCCCCCCCCTTTCTCTCTCTCCCCCCCCCCCTTTCTCTCTTCTCCCCCCCCCCCCCCTTTCTCTCTTCTCCCCCCCCCCCCCTTTCTCTCTTCTCCCCCCCCCCCCCTTTCTCTCTTCTCCCCCCCCCCCCCCTTTCTCTCTTCTCCCCCCCCCCCCCTTTCTCTCTTCTCCCCCCCCCCCCCTTTCTCTCTTCTCCCCCCCCCCCCCCTTTCTCTCTTCTCCCCCCCCCCCCCCCTTTCTCTCTTCTCCCCCCCCCCCCCCTTTCTCTCTTCCCCCCCCCCCCTTTCTCTCTTCCCCCCCCCCCCCCCCCCTTTTTTTCCCCTCCTTTCTTTTTTTCTTCTAAACGCTTCCTGGCCTGTTTCTAGCTTAGCCAACGCCAGGAGAAGTTACATGGTGTTCACCACACCATGCTCAGTTTGAAAGCCCTGCTGTGAAGACTATGGGGTAATTCATTAATTACATAATTGATAGTGCTGATTGTGTGAAGTCAATGGGAGTTTCTGGTTTAATGAATAACCTATGTTGTTAAGAATAAGTCTGGAATGCAGGACCACACTGGCTGACATAACGGCCATTTTGTTTGTTTGTTAGTTTTGTTTGGAGAATGTTTCACATATTCTTACCTGTGCCTTTTCCAAGAAACATTTGGGACAAATTATATTAAAATGGATATAAAACCTTGATTTGTTACCAGAGTTGGCTTAACGTTTCTTGGGCAGGAACCATCATTCTGCTATATAAAAGCAGCTGCCACCCTTCGATATTATTATCACTTGAAATCATACACCAGCCTCATGGGACACTGGACTTTAGTAGAAAGGAGGACAGCGGTGTAAAAAAACAAGAAAGGGTACTTATACGCTCAGCACAGTAAACACATTACTTCCAATGAGAGAAGGCACAAGACATGATTTATATACATACAAGCTTGTATCTGTGAAGTGCTACAGCCTAAGGCTGCGGTCCCAGTAACTGCCACAGCGCACGGCTCGGCGTGCGTTGTGCGTGTAAGCACCGCCCCTCACTGGGGCTGGGCCCAGTAGTCACCTTCCCGCTGAAGGTGCAGCCGCGCCGTACTGCAAGGCTTTTTACAACTCAATGAAATTGAGTTTAAACCTTGCGAAGGAGGCGTGGCCACGCCCCCACCGGCGGTTCACCCAATGAGGGCGAACCAGCCACGTGATGTGATGGCCATGCCCCCTCCTATCTCAAGCTCCCTCTCTCCTGGAGACCGCAGATCGCGGTTAGCGCTGTGCACGTGCCGCCCCCCCCCCCGCTGGGCGCGCATGTCACAGTCATGACTGGGACCGCAGCCTAACAGAATAAAATCATAGTGGCAATCTTAAATCTTGCTGTACTTTGACATTAAAGGTGCAGTTCCATCTGCATGTTTATTTTTGAAGTGAAACTTCTATGCTGGCACCTACCAAATAAAAATTTCCCTCGGAGTAAATCACCTTCATGGTGACAGAAGTGACATCACTGTTGGCAGAAGAGGCCGTCAGTGTTGGACGCTCGGTGCGCATGCAGAACTGTTGCTGCCAGCTTGGTGTGCTTGCGCAGTAGCTGGCGCCACACAGAGACACACACGGAATTCACAGTTACTATACATATAGAAGTGCAGCAGCCCTCCTCAGTCTCTTCTACTTTCTTTACAATGTATCTCTGAATCCGCTGCCTGAAACAAAAGGGTGACAAATTCAAACATATGTAACGGGTATTCCCCCACCCAATAGCATATAGTATGTGTCTGCGGGGAACTTAATGTTACCAGGTGTGGTGCTTTACCTGTTAGGCCAACAGGAGGCCTAAACCTCCACCACGGGGAGCCTGGGGCACGTATAAATAATAGGAGTAACCTCGTACTCGGTGCAGCGCCCCCACCTGCGATAGCTCCCACCAGAGGAGGGAGTGGTTCGTCGCAGGACAATATATATATATATCACACAGACAGCATGTAAAACAACCAATAACTTTACTGCAGCAACCGTACTTATTCATATATATCAACAGGTGTCCCTCTCTAGAGGAGACACTACTACTGCGTCTCGCAGGACGCTACCCTCTTTCACCGGGTGATCCCACCCCGTGTCCAGTAACCCCACACACTATGTCCTCCACCCTCAAGTGAGATAATTATGTGTGTGACTGCGCAGCCACTATGTCTTGTATGAATAGATGGTAGAGTTGGTGCACTTGAAGATTACCTGCCGAGCACTCCAGTGCCCGGGCCTGTCAAGGAGCTTCGCAAAGATCCTGATGACGAGTGAATATAGGAACTACCATCCGGGGCGATCCCACCCGGATGGCTGCTGCAGCCGCAGTGGAGGTCTGAGCCCAAACCTCTGGATGAACGCGCAGCGTCCGCTGTGTCCCTAACTGACTCTGGATAATAATAAGGGGCAGGGGCCCTAACCTGGGGCCTGTCCCTGAACAACACATCACTACTGGTGGCTCAGGGCTATCTGGGGCCGAGGGGGCTGCTGGCCTAGTGCAGGGAGTCACTGTCTCCTGCACCCTACCTCCTTCCCCTAGCTGCTCCGGTCACCAACTGACTAACGTGCTCAGAGCCCGCGAAATGTATCAATCCCTCTGTGCAGGGAGATACTCTAGCCCTATTGGCTCCCTGGCGTCACGTGGGGTCCCCTAAGGCTCATGGGATCTGTAGTCCCTGCTTAGAGCCCTTGCTTCATTGGTGGCGTTCTCGCGCGCTTATACTGCACATGCGCGAGCAAACCAGAGTCTCCCATCACCTCGGCAGTCTGCGCATGCACAACACAACTGGCAATGGCGGTGCCCTGCACCGAGAGCCGCCGGGAGCTCCGCAACGCGACCGTGGCCCTAGCAACGGGCCACACGTGTCCCCGGCAACCGGCCGCATCCCAAGGAGGAGTGGCTGCTGTGAGTACCCGGAGGGTGGGTGCGCACGGAAAGGAAGACCTGGCTACATCCTCCCCCTGGTAAAAACCCCAACGTCCTCGCTTGGGACACAACTCAACCATGTACAGAAATTATATAATAAAAATGCAGTTCAAAATATAACTTAGCACATTCGCATTGACTTTATACGATGTTGCACAATTCTGTGAGTATCACAATCACAGATTGGATTTTCTCCGAGACCACTGCTGAGCCTCATAATGGGGTGCCCCAATTTGATCATAGGTTACCCGATTTGGAGGGTACCTGACTCTTTGGCTCCTTCAGAGCTGTTCTTCTGCAACTCCCTCGGGGGAGTAATAAACGCAGTCCTGAGGCTCAGCCTCTTCCCTTGAGGGGAGAAATATCTGAACAGTCTATGTTAGGCACAAAGCACGGGCTCTGTGGATTCAAAGGCTGGCCTGTTGGTGCCACCTTAGTAGGCGTTGATGCCCCTTCTGAGGAGTAGTCCCTTTGAGAGGGTCCTTCCATAGGATCTTCAGGAGTTTCAGAGTGGATTTCGTTATTGACAGTCTCTTGACCCATCTCTGATAAGTCGGACTCACCATTGAGCGGTGTGGCCAGTAATTCCATTTCCTCATCTCCCACTTGTGGAATGGGGAGGAGGTGGTTACGGTGCCATACCTTTACCCGGCCTTCAGTATCTTTGATGCGATAGACCGGGAGGCCAGGCATCTGAGATTCTATTTCATATACACTGTCTCTCCATCGGTCGGCCAATTTGTGTTGTCCCGGGACTCCCAGATTGCGAAGTAACACAGCGTCTCCAGGACGAAGTTCCCGATATTTGACCTTATTGTCGTATCGCCTTTTATTGTCAGCTTCAGCTTAGCTGTAGATTTCTCAGCCTGTTGGTAAGCCTGTTGCAAGCTGTCTTTGAGTCTTTGCACGTATTTGAAATGGGTAGCATTGTGTATCCCATTTGTCGATACGCGAAGGCGTACATCTACTGGCAGTCTCGCCTCTCGTCAGAACATGAGGAAGTAGGGAGAGAATCCAGTTGACTCGTGTCGGGTACAGTTATACGCGTGAACCAAGGCCTTTACATGTCGACTCCATTCTGTCTTCTGAGCACCCTTTAGAGTTCCGAGCATGTCCAGTAAGGTTCGATTAAATCGTTCTGGCAACGCATCTCCTTCGGGATGATACGGGGTCGTTCGTGATTTAGAAATGTTCAGCATTTTGAGCAGTTCTCGGATCAACGTGCTCTCGAAGTCCCGACCTTGGTCTGAGTGAAGGCGGTTGGGAAGACCGTAGTGAACGAAGTACTTCTCCCATAATACTTTTGCCACTGTGATGGCTTTCTGGTCTTTCGTGGGGAAGGCCTGAGCATACCGGGTGTAAGGGTTCGTGATGACCAGCACATTGCATATTCCCCGGCTATCAGGTTCAATGCACAGAAAGTCCATACACACAAGATCCATTGGGCCAGAACTCTTCAGATGGCCCATGGGTGCTGCTCTGGTAGGCAGGGTCTTGCGTTGTATACACCGAGTACAACGGCGACAATGGCGTTCTACGGCCTCTCGCATCTTGGGCCAGAAAAAGCGGTCTCGGACCAACCCAAAGGTCTTCTCCACACCGAGATGTCCATGTTCATCATGTAGGGACTTTAACACCATGTATTGCAAGTTCTTAGGGAGGACTTGTTGTCACCTATCCGGGTGGTTGTGGTATTGCACCACCCGATAGAGTAAGCAGTTGTCGATTTTGAATTTGTCCGCTTCCCGCATGAGCGAGGCAACCAAGTCGTTGAGAGCACGCTTCAGAAGGGCTGGATTCTTCTTTTCAACGGCTTGCCTAATGATACTAATGACAGGATCTCGCATTTGGTAGTCTACCAAATCTTTCCACCGTAGCACTTTGTCATGAGTTATGTTCATCCCCTTCGGATCGCAGTAGGAGGCTGGGACAGCCTGCGACTGGCATCCCAAGGAATCTGCAACCCGTAATTCTGTGAAGGCCACTTGATCGTTGATGATGGCGGCGGTGCTACACATTGCTCGCACACCTTGTCCTGGAAGTTCTTCCCATTCTTCATCATCTTGAGTAGCCCTTAGCCCTGGCCATCGGGAGAGGGCGTCAGCCCCGACATTCAAGGGTCCCGGCTTATACTTCAGGGAGAATCGGTAATTGTTCAGAGCTGCCAGCCATCGGTGTCCTGCTGCATCCAATTTGGCCGAGGTATTGATGTACGTGAGGGGATTGTTATCCGTCCTTACCTCAAACGTAACACCGTAAAGGTAATCGTGGAGCTTCTCGGTGATCGCCCACTTGAGAGCCAGGAACTCCAACTTGTGGACGGGGTATTTCTGTTCACTGGGTGTCAGACTGCGGCAGATGTAGGCTACAGGCCGAAGGCCCTCGGGGTGCTTCTGGTGCAGGACGGCACCCAGTCCATTGAGACTGGCATCCACATGCAGAACATATGGTTGTTCGGGATCAGCATACGCAAGCACTGGCGCTTCGGTCAGGCACTTCTTCAATTTCAGGAAGGCCTGTTCACACTCAGACGTCCATTTATCACCAAACGGCTGGCGGGCCGATACGGCCTTCCTTCCTGTGTCTTTGGGGTATATCTTCAACAGATTGTTCAGGGGTTTAGCTCTACTAGAGTACCCTTCCATGAAGCGACAGTAATACCCACAGAACCCCAGGAAGGATCGTAGTTCCGTGACATTCTCGGGCCGTGGCCAGTTCACGACCGCTTCCACTTTGGCTGGGTCGGTATCGATTCCTTGAGCAGACACAATGTGTCCCACGTAGGTCACCGAGGTGTGACAAAACCGGCACTTGTCTAGGGACAATTTCAACCCTTCCTTCCCAAGACGGTCTATCACTTTAAGCAGCCACTCTTCGTGTTCTTCCAAGGTCCTTCCGAAGATAATGATGTTGTCCAGGTAGACGAGACACTCCCGAGGTTTCATGTCCCCGATAGTCTTCTCCATCAGTCTTTGGAAAGTAGCAGTGGCCCCACATATACCTTGGGGCATACGTGTAAATTGGTAGAACCCCAGTGGGAAGACGAAGGCTGTTTTCTCCTGATCCTCTGCATTCATGGGTACCTGATAGTACCCGGATCGTAGATCGAGCATGCTGAACCATTGGCTTCCGTTCAGAGCATTCAGGATCTCTTCAATGCGAGGAAGGTTGTACTGGTCCGGTATCGTATGGTTGTTGAGGGTTCGGTAGTCGACACAAAGTCGTACGGATCCATTCTTCTTCCGTACCACCACTATGGGAGAGGCGTAAGGACTCCGAGACTCCGTCAATATCCCAGCGGTCTCCATTTCTTGCAAGACATTCCTTACATCGTCCACATCTCTAGTGGCAATGCGACGAGAGCATTCACGGAACGGAGTGGCGTCACTCAGTCTAATGGCATGTTGAGCACTGCGACTGCACCCCACATCCATCTCACTCGTGGAGAACACCGTCCATCGTTTATTCAACTGGGTCGTTAGCCGCTCTTTCCACTCAGCGGGCAACATCGACTCACTGAAGTTGAAGTCCAAATCGACTAACCGCTCATCCACTGCAACAGCGTTCACCTGAGGAGTGGTTTCCATAGGGCTGACCGGATATATGCAACCCAATGGGGTGGGGAGATGTTCTGTACATATACGTAAGTTCGTAGAGGGATCTTAGTCATCCACTCCCTTACTTCGGGTTATATATATATATATATATATATATATATATATATATATATATATATATATATATTATATATATATATATATATAAAAAGAAAAGAAACAGGCGCACACCTAGTGCATTAACGTATAACAAATAGTTTATAGAACAATAAAATCAGTCAAATGGCCACTCACAAAGGTACAGGGTTTAAAAGCAGGTATGAGATAGGCTCTCATAAGCCAGTACTACCGTCCGATATCAGCAATGGTGTCCTCTAATGTCTGCTCTCCGCGTGGTCCGAGCAACCGGAAGTGACGTCCCTCCGGTCGGGTGCCCCGCCCAGGAAATCCCTCCGGGAATCAGCACCTCCAGTTCCTTGCTTCCTATTTCCTTGATTCTAAGACGCCATCGATTCTAAGACGCACCCTCCTTCTGCACGTGCTGCTCACACAGAGATTTGCTATAACCTCTCTGAACGTCTTCCTCAGGGGTACTCTCCAGAGAGAAGAGCTGATCGTTCTCATCTCGCTCGGGATAACAACACCAGACGGCCATTCGTTGCACTCCCCCTGGTAATATGGTCGTCAGTCCGCGTTGACGATTGTAGAGATCCCCGTGACGCTCCAAGGCATATACCCGGTTTCACTCCTCTCGTAGGATGGGGTCTAGGAGCGAATTGGCCAGCGGCAACTCATTGGTCTCTTTCAGGTATGCTCTGATTACAGCTTGTACTATATCAGTATTGGTCCCCAAGATGATTGGATACTTGCACTGGTCTTGGGGCTCTGGGCATACCATTGCCGCTACATGCATGGGGTGTCTCTTGCCGGTGTTCATTTGGAGTATTTCCAGTTGAACCCTTACAATCCCATTGATGGGGTAGTCTTCATTACTTAACCCCCTAACCTTCATGTGTTCGGCCGACCTCAGGGGGCAGTGTCTAAGGTGCTGGTCATAGAACTTGCGGTATATAATGGTCACTTGGGATCCAGTGTCCAGTAGGGCAGATGCATAGATCCCTTCCAGGACAACAGGCACGATGGCCGAGGGGCCTACTTGACTGTAAGCTTCCCTTGGTAAGGCGTCATCACTGGGACCGGAGTTAGAAGGAACATCTTCGGTTCCAGTAGGAGTTTCTGGGTCAGACTCTGCCCTTTGTACGCGGCAGACCATTAACCGGGCTGAATTTCCTCTATCAGGAGGTTCTTCCTCCGGAGGGTCCTCCCTCTCCGGCAATCGCTGGAGAAGTGGCCCTTCTTCCCACAGTAATAGCAAACTACTTCGCGGCATTCAGGACGACCTTTGTACGTAGAGGCTGATCTCTTGGAGGTACGGCCCTTCCCGGCAGGCGATTTGTGAGCCACCTCCTCCCCCTGGTTGGAAGATTTCTTGCCCTTTGGGGCGAAGGGAGCAGAGGTGTCACCCTTGATGGTATCCTTGGTTTTTCTGGATTCATGAAAATGTAGCTGAACCTCGTGTCTTCTGATGTGACGCAACAATTCCATGTAGCTGGGTGGTACAGCAGCGATCGGGGTGGCCCGCATCATTATAGCTATGTTGTGATCAGGCAATGACCCCTTTAGTAGCTGTTTGAATCGGTACCGGTCCACTTCGGCGACTGAAATTATGTTTTTGGACAGGAGGGTCCCCAGTGACAGCTGTAGCTTGTGGACGAAGGCAGATAAATCCTCTCCTTCTTTTTGGCGAAGAGCTTTGAACTGGGCCATCAGCGCATCCTCGTCGTCTTCTCGGGTATAGGACTGAGAGAGCATTTCCACCAGTTCCTGTGCCGTAACTTCTCCTTCCACTTCACGATGCATCCGTACCAGTTGGGAGGCTTGGGCTCTGAGGCACTCAACCAACCTCTGCCTTTTGCTGGCTTCGGAGCACGACCACTCCGCTTTTGCTTGGATAGTATGGTCCCTCCATGTCTCGATCCCTTCTTCTCCTGAAGGCGTCTGTAGAATCCCAGAAAAGGCCTTTAGTTTCCGGTAGCTCTGTGCTTGGGTCGAGATGGTTACAGCTTCTACTAGTTGGGAGGCTATCATATTCAAGGAAAGACCTCCACTAAGGGGCTGACTACTATTGCCAATTCCTACGCTAGGCAGGGTTGGGAGACTGGCTGACCGTCTATCAGGAGTAGGCGAGGTGAGTGGGCTCCCCGCCCAGCTGCTGACTCCCCCGAAGCCGCTCGGGGTGAAGAAGACCTTGGGGGGGCCTAACCGTGAGGCGTACTGGTCATCCAGGGGGTCGTGGTTGGCGTAGCACTGGTGAACGGTTCTTCGGGAGCCTGTGGGTCAGGGTATATCATGGGACAATCCTCTGTGGAGGGTTTTGGTAGGTTTAATACCTGGGGAACAGTCTCTGGGCATATGTCACATTCAGTGGCCATGAGGTAGGTGGCTCCCCGGCCGTCAACATCAAGTTTATAGTCTATCACCCGGGCAGTGTCCAGTCCCGGACAACTTCTTACTTGTGTGCGTAACGTTTAGAAGTCCGTATCATTGGATACTCCCGCCACGGCAACCACGCGCCTTGGGGACCAGCGGTGCGCCAAGGCCCACTCGATTACCTCTTGCTTTGATGGCACGGACGGACATGATGGAGTTCAAATTGGACAATTGGACAAGGACTAGGGCACCCCAGGTAGACACTCAGCAGCGCCTCCAAATGTAATGGGTATTCCCCCACCCAATAGCATATAGTATGTGTGTGCGAGGAACTTAATTTTACCAGGTGTGGTGCTTTACCTGTTAGGCTCACAGGAGGCCTAAACCTCCGCCACGGGGAGCCTGGGGCACGTATAAATAATAGGAGTAACCTCGTACTCGGTGCAGCGCCTCCACCTGCGATGGCTCCCACCAGAGGAGGGAGTGGTTCGTCGCAGGACAATATATATATCACACAGACAGCATGTAAAACAACCAATAATTTTACTGTAGCAACCGTACTTATTCATATATATCAACAGGTGTCCCTCTCTAGAGGAGACACTACTATTGCGTCTCGCAGGACGCTACCCTCTTTCACCGGGTGATCCCACCCCGTGTCCAGTAACCCCACACACTATGTCCTCCACCCTCAAGTGAGATAATTATGTGTGTGACTGCGCAGCCACTATGTCTTGTATGAATAGATGGTATAGTTGGTGCACTTGAAGATTACCTGCCGAGCACTCCAGTGCCCGGGCCTGCCAAGGAGCTTCGCAAAGATCCTGATGACGAGTGAATACAGGAACTACCGTCCGGGGCGATCCCACCCGGATGGCTGCTGCAGTCGCAGCGGATGTCTGAGCCCAAACCTCTGGATGAACGCGCAGCGTCCGCTGTGTCCCTAACTGACTCTGGATAATAATAAGGGGCAGGGGCCCTAACCTGGGGCTTGTCCCTGAACAACACAACACTACTGGTGACTCAGGGCTATCTGGGGCTGAGGGGGCTGCTGGCCCAGTGCAGGGAGTCACTGACTCCTGCACCCTACCTCCTTCCCCTAGCTGCTCCGGTCACCAACTGCCCAACGTGCTCTCGCCCGCGAAATGTATCAATCCCTCTGTGCAGGGAGATACTCTAGCCCTATTGGCTCCCTGGCATCACGTGGGGTCCCCTAAGGCTCATGGGATCTGTAGTCCCTGCTTAGAGCCCTTGCTTCATTGGTGGCGTTCTCGCGCGCTTGTACTGCGCATGCGTGAGCTAACCAGAGCCTCCCGTCTCCTCGGCAGTCTGCGCATGCGCAACGCAACTGGCAATGGCGGCGCCCTGCACCGAGAGCCGCCGGGTGCTCCGCAACGCGACCGCGGCCCCGGCAACCGGCCGCATTCCAAGGAGGAGCGGCTGCTCTGAGTACCCGGAGGGGAGGGTGCGCAGGGAAAGGAAGACCTGGCTACACATACTTAATGGCATAGGGGAGAACTGGAGCTGCTGATAGGTCCTGGTACTGCTGCGGCACAGTTTATTCGAGCATTTGCCCGTTCTGTGCCGCAGCAGTAGCCTGGCGCGCGCCCGAGAGTGACGGGCGCGCGCCGAAGCAGCGGAAGAGCGCCCTCCGATCGGGGCGCTCTCCCTACCGCTGCCGGGTCCGCCGGGTCCCCCGGAACCCCCTGCCGCTGTCCCGCGATCGCGGGACACCAGGGCTCCCTCGGGGAGCCCCTGGACGCGCGTGCAGGGGGCGCACGCTCCCGAAGACGCGTGACCGCGCGTCTATGACGCGCGGCACGCCGAGGGGCGGCCACTAGCAAGCCGGGAAATCTCCCGGCTTGCGGATCTGGCCGCAGTGTAATAAACTGTGTCGCCAGTGTAGATTGTGGCTTCTTTTTAGCAGCAGCCCGTGGATCATCTGAGAAACATTTTTTAAATTGCTGGTCAAAATAAAAAAGCAACTAATGAAAAAATATTTTATGAAAGTAGAAAAAGCCATTGGCTCCCCAAGGTCAGTTAGCTTTCTGTGCTGTCTTCATTTTTGCCTGACATGTTAAGTCAGAGTAGGGCAGTATTTCTCTATCGTCTACTCAAGAAACCCCCAAGCCAGATCGGATTTTAAGGAATAACCAGTTAATTACCAAGCACACATTTGCACTTATCTTATATGTGACCTTGTCATTTACTGGTGATCTCAAAACATGGCCTGGTTAAGGTGTCCTGAGTACAAAGCTGAGAAACACTGAATTACAGTAGGCTTTTAAAACAAATAACTGTGATGCCCTTTTAGGCAGATTATCAAACTTCATTTATATTTTTGCCATCACCGCTTCTGATTTTATTTTGTCATTGAGTAAGGCCTAAAGCCTGCAGTTGCCATGTTTACATGGCTACTTCTGTTTATTGAACCAGGCACCACAGTTGTTTTACATGCAGACATCAACTTCCTTATTATGCCGGTTCTATACTGTGTGGGCGCGCTACACGGTGCACGCGTGGCAGTTTTAGTTGACTGAGGTTAGTCAGCCATTCTATAATGGTGCCGCACACGCACACGGCAGGGAGAGTGTAACCGGCCGACAGGGGGGAGGATGAGAAAAAGAATGAATTTGCGCTGCTACCGCAGCTGAAAATATTTGTATATGTGTGTATGTATGTATGTATGTACAATGTTATTAAAACATTTATTAAAGTATTTATTTATTTCGAAACTTATTTAAACACACACATATATATATACACACACATATACATACATATACATACACACAAACACACACACACACACACAGTACCTCACTTTACACAGAAAAAGCGTGCGGCACGTGCACGCACGTTCGCACAGGCACGGCCGCACACAGTATAGAATGGCCCTTAGTGACGCGGTTATATATTGAGCTTCTCAGATCAGGTTCTTTGCAGTCTAATAATAGGTGAGAGGGGACTAGCAGCCATTTTAATCTAGGTTTTAGACTCATCTGTTGGGACTACAACTCAGTTTAAAAATCAGGAAGAAAAGAGATGAAATAAGACACCATATTGCATACATAATATGGGGAACTCTTAAAAGAAACAAAAAAAAAAAGCTGTGTGTGCTGTGCACGCACATAGTAAGTGAAACTTCTTTGACTTTTGTCACAGAAATTGTATTTGTGTTTGTGATGTTTTAATTAAAAATCAAAATACAATTTCATTGACAAAACACAAATAAATTTGGACTTAGAACGTGCGTGCTTGGCACACATCCCCTGTATTTGCAATAAGCATGAATTCCTCGTGTGTGTGTGCGTGTGACTGCGTGTGCGTGTGACTGTGTGTGTGTCAGTCAGTATGTGTGTCAGTGTTTGTGTGTGTATGTGTGTCAGTCAGTGTGTGTGTGTATTTGTGTGTGTCAGTGCGTGCGTGCGTGTGTCAGTCAGTGTGCGTGCATGTGTCAGTCAATGTGCGTGCGTGCGTGTGTGTGTGTGTGTCAGTCAGTGTGCGTGCATATGTCAGTGTGCGTGTATGTGTGTGTCAGTCAGTGTGCGTGTGTATGCGTGTCAGTCAGTGTGCGTGCGTGTGTCAGTCAGTGTCTGTGTGTGTATGTGTATTTGTGTGTGTCAGTGCGTGCGTGTCAGTCAGTGTGCATGCGTATGTGTCAGTGTGCGTGCGTATGTGTGCCAGTGTGCGTGTGTATGCGTGTCAGTCAGTGTG
Source organism: Ascaphus truei (assembly GCF_040206685.1). Taxonomy (NCBI): domain Eukaryota; kingdom Metazoa; phylum Chordata; class Amphibia; order Anura; family Ascaphidae; genus Ascaphus; species Ascaphus truei. Next base: position 210,747,180 of record NC_134485.1, on the reverse strand, counting down.
TGTGTGTGTGTGTCAGTTCGTGCGTGTGTGTCAGTCAGTGTGCGTTTGTATGTGTGTGTCAGTCAGTGTGCATGTGTGTATGTGTGTCAGTCAGTGTGCGTGCGTGTGTGTCAATCAATGTGCGTGCGTGTGTGTCAGTCAGTGTGCGTGCGTATGTATGTGTGTCAGTCAGTGTGTGTGTGTGTGTGTGTATGTGTGTCAGTCAGTGTGTGTGTATGTGTGTGTGTGTATGTGTGTTAGTCAGTGTGTATGTGTGTCAGTCAGTGTGTGTATGTGTGTCAGTCAGTGTGTGTGTGTGTGTGTGTATTTGTGTATGTCAGTGTGTGTTTGTGTGTCAGTCAGTGTGTGTGTCAGTCAGTGTGTGTGTGAGTGTGTGTATGTCAGTCAGTCAGTCAGTGTGTGTATGTCAGTCAGTCAGTGTGTGTATGTCAGTCAGTGTGTGTGTATGTGTATGTCTATGTCTGTCAGTGTATGTGTGTGTGTCAGTCAGTCAGTGTGTCAGTCAGTGTGTGTGTGTGTGTGTGTGTGTGTGTGTATGTGTGTCAGTCAGTGTGTATGAGTGTCAGTCAGTGTGTGTGTGTGTATGTGTGTCAGTCAGTGTGTGTGTGTGTGTGTGTGTGTGTGTATGTGTGTCAGTCAATGTGTGTGTATGTGTGTGTGTGTGTGTATGTGTGTCAGTTAGTGTGTGTGTGTGTGTCAGTCAGTCAGTGTGTCAGTCAGTGTGTGTGTGTGTGTGTGTGTGTGTGTGTGTGTGTGTGTGTGTGTGTGTGTGTGTGTGTGTGTGTGTGTGTGTGTGTGTGTGTGTGTGTGTGTGTCAGTCAGTGTGTATGTGTGTCAGTCAGTGTGTATGTGTGTCAGTCAGTGAGTATGTGTGTCAGTCAGTCAGTGTGTGTGTGTGTGTGTGTGTGTGTGTGTGTGTGTGTGTGTGTGTGTGTGTCAGTGTGTGTATGTGTGTCAGTCAGTGTGTGTGTGTGTGTATGTGTATTTGTGTGTGTCAGTGCGTGCGTGTCAGTCAGTGTGCGTGCGTATGTGTCAGTGTGCGTGCGTATGTGTGCCAGTGTGCGTGTGTATGCGTGTCAGTCAGTGTGTGTGTGTGTGTTTCAGTCAGTGTGTGTGTGTATGTGTGTGTCAGTGCGTGCGTGTGTGTCAGTCAATGTGCGTGCATGTGTGTCAGTCAGTATGCGTGCGTATGTGTGTCAGTGTGCGTGTATGTGTGTGTCAGTCAGTGTGCATGTGTGTCAGTCAGTGTGCATGTGTGTGTATGTATGTGTGTCAGTCAGTGTGCGTGCGTGTGTGTCAGTCAATGTGCATGCGTGTGTGTCAGTCAGTGTGCGTGCGTATGTGTGTGTATGTGTGTCAGTCAGTATGTGTGTCAGTCAGTGTATGTGTGTGTATGTGTGTCAGTCAGTGTGTGTGTGTGTGTGTGTGTGTCAGTCAGTGTGTGTGTGTGTCAGTCAGTGTGTCAGTCAGTGTGTGTGTGTGTGTGTGTGTATGTGTGTCAGTCAGTGTGTATGTGTGTCAGTCAGTGTGTGTATGTGTGTCAGTCAGTGTGTGTGTATGTGTGTATGTCAGTGTGTGTTTGTGTGTCAGTCAGTGTGTGTGTCAGTGTGTGTGTGTGTGTGTATGTCAGTCAGTCAGTCAGTGTGTGTATGTCAGTCAGTGTGTGTGTGTGTGTGTGTGTGTGTTAGTCAGTGTGTGTGTATGTGTGTCAGTCAGTGTGTGTATGTGTATGTCTATGTCTGTCAGTGTATGTGTGTCTCTCTTTCTGTGTCCTGCCCCCTCTCTCCTGACTCCCCTCTCCCCCCAAGACCCCCCCCTCCGGGGGCTCTGTCTGAGTCTCCTGACTCTCTCTCCCCTCCCCCCCCCCCGAGCTGCAGACCCGCGGGGGCTCTGGCTGAGTCACCTGACTCTCTCTCTCCCCCCCCTGTGCTTAAGAGGCCCCCTCTCCAGCAGTGCTGCGTGGGAAGCGGCACGCTCAAGCCCTCCGTTTCCCGCGTTACTGGAGCAGGAGCCGTGAGAGGCGACAGGGCACGTCGCTGGCATATGCTGACAGCGCAGCGGGCGTGTGGGGGGAATTGGCGGCCGTCCCGGTTACCCTCCATGATCTCGGGGCTCCTCTCCTCCTCCGGCCCCGGCGGCGCTCAGCGGGACACAGGGAAGGGGAAGCGGAGGTAGAGAAGAGGGAGGAGAGAGGCTGAGCAGCGGCTCCTCCTCTCACAGCCGGAGGACTTGCGGGGCTTCCGCCATCTAACTACACCCACACCCACAGCACCGGAAGCTCTGCACCAGCCATCTTTGTATACCCATGGCAGCGGACATGTGGGGTTAACGGCGGCCGTTAGGAGCGGCGTCGGCGGCTATCGCCGCCTCCGCGTGTCACAGCGGGTGTGTGGGGGGAGCAGCGGCCGTTAGGAGCGGCGCCGGCGGCTATTGTCGCCGCCGCATGTCACAGCAGGCATGTGGGGTGGGGAGGAGGTGGAGGAGCCGTGACGTCACTTCCGTTTCACATTTCGTCCCCCATCTCTCCCGTTTTACCCCATCAGAATAGGTGCCACTAAAGAAGTTTCACTTCAAAAAGTGTGTGTGTTCTGAGCACGCACATTTTAAGTGAAACTTCTTTGTGTTTTGTCACAGAAATTGTATTTGTGATAGTGATGTTTTTAATTAAAAATCAAAACACAATTTCAGCTCCAAAATGCAAAGAAGTTTGACTTAGAACGCGTCTGCGCGACGCACACACCCTGTTTTACCTATTTGCACTTCTATATGTATAGTAACTAAATTCCTTGTGTGTGTGGACTCTGCGCGGTGTCTGCGCAGCGTCGTCGCATGTGCTGTCCGCGCATACTGTAATTACATCTTCTCTTCGATTTTAGTGAGCGATTTAAGGTTGAAACAAAAGTGTCTAACTCCATAAAGTACCAAATTTACGGTACTTCTTTTACGAGACAGTAAAAAGATCATTGTATTGTATTGTATTGTATTGTATGTCTTTATTTATATAGCGCCATTAAGGTACATAGCGCTTCACAATAGTAATACATGTGGTAATCAAATAAATAACAGAGCATGGGAATAAGTGCTTTAGACATAAAAGTAACATTATGGAAGAGGAGTCCCTGCCCCGAGGAGCTTACAATCTAATTGGTAGGTAGGGAGAACATACAGAGACAGTAGGAGGGAGTTCTGGTAATTGCGCCTGCAGGGGGCCAAGCTTTATGTATCATGTGTTCAGAATGTTCACAGTGCTATTCGTATGCTTCTTTAAGCAAGTGTGTCTTAGGGTGGGTCTTAAAGGTGGATAGAGAGGGTGTTAGTCGGGTACTGAGGGGAAGGGCATTCCAGAGGTGTGGGGCAGTCAGTGAAAAAGGTTTAGGCGGGAGAGGGCTTTAGATACAAAGGGGGTAGAAAGAAGACATCCTTGAGAAGAACGCAAGAGTCCGGATGGTGCATAACGAGAAATTAGGGCTGAGATGTAAGGAGGGGCAGAAGAGGGTAAAGCTTTAAAAGTGAGGAGAAGAATGGAGTGTGAGATGCGGGATTTGATCGGAAGCCAGGAGAGGGATTTCATGAGGGGATATGCTGAGACAGATCTAGGAAAGAGTAGAGTGATTCTGGCAGCAGCGTTTAGGATAAATTGTAGGGGAGACAGGTGAGAGGCAGGAAGGCCGGACAGCAGGAGGTTACAGTGATCAAGACGGGAGAGAATGAGGGCCTGAGTCAGAGTTTTAGCAGGCGAGCAACAGAGGAAAGGGCGTGGCGTATCTTATTATATTGCGGAGGAAAAAGCGACAGGTTTTAGAAATGTTTTGAATGTGAGAGAGGAGTCGAGTGTGACCCCTAGGCAGCGTGCTTGGGCTTCTGGGTGAATGATCGTAGTTCCAACAGTAATGTGGAAGGAGGTAGTAGGGCCAGGTTTGGGAGGAAGTATGAGGAGCTCTGTGTTAGCCATGTTGAGTTTAAGGTGGCGGAGGGCCATCCAGGATGATATAGCAGAGAGACATTCAGAAACTTTGGTTTGAATAGCAGGTGTAAGGTCAGGTGTTGAAAAGTATATTTGTGTGTCGTAGCATAGAGGTGATAATTAAACCCAAAATATGTTATTAGGTCACCTAGAGAGAGTGTGTACAGAGAACAGAGAAGAGGTCCCAGGACAGAGCCCTGAGGTACCCCCACAGAGAGATCAATGGAGGAGGTGTTAGCAGAAGAGACACTGAAAGTACAATGGGAGAGGTAGGATGAGATCCAGGATAGAGCTTTTTTCCGAATACCAAGAGTATGGAGAATGTGAAAAGGAGAAGAGGGTGGTCCATGGTGTCAAATGCTGCAGAGAGGTCGAATAATTTGAGCAGAGTGTAATGACCTCTGTCTTTGGCAGCATGGAGGTCGTCAGTTATTTTAGTGAGGGCTGTTTCCGTGGAGTGAGCAGTGCGGAAGCCAGATTGTAGAGGGTCTAGGAGAGAATAGGTGTTGAGAAAATGGAGCAAGCGAGAGAATACAATACGTTCAAGGAGTTTAGAGGCAAAAGGCAGGAAGGAGACAGGTCGATAGTTAGAAAGACAGGTAGGGTCAAGCTTGCTGTTTTTGAGTAATGGTATGACTGTTGCATGTTTGAAGGAGGATGGAAAGTTTCCAGAGCAGAGGGAGGAGTTAAAAATGTGTGTGAGCGTAGGGATTATAGTAGGAGCAAGAGGTTTTAGGAGATGGGAGGGAATGGGGTCAAGCGGGCAAGTGGTAGAGGGAGAAGAGGTGATCAACAGCGACACATCCTCCTCTGAGACAGTGGAAAAAGAGTCAAGGAAGGCAGGAGGAGAGTTAGGAAGAGGTGTAGGATGGGAGGAAGAAACAGAGGGGATATTCTGACGTATGGATTCCACCTTTTCCTTAAAATAGTCAGCAAAGTCCTGAGCGGAGATGGAGGAAGGAGAGACAGCTGAGGGTGGTTTGAGTAGAGTATCAATGACAGAGAACAGTAGGCGTGGGTTAGACTTGTGCATGTTGATTAGTGAAGAAAAGTGCGCTTGTTTAGCTTGCGAGAGGGCAGAGTTGAAATAGTATAGCATACATTTGTAGTGAAGGAAGTCTGTGAGAGTATGAGATTTCCTCCAGAGGCATTCATAGAACGAGTGGAGGAATGGAGCATGCGCGTGTGGGAATTTAGCCAGGGTCTAGGGTTAGAAGGGCGAGGGCGGCAGAGAGAAAGCTGGGCATGTAGATCAAGAGAGGAGGACAAGGTAGAGTTGTAGTTCCTGACCAGGTTGTCAGGGTCTGTAGCAGAGCTGAGAGAGGAGAGGGTGGAGCGTAAAGTGGACTCAAAGTCAGGTAAGTGAATAGAGCGCAGGTTTCTGCAGAACCGGGGGTAGATGGAGGTGGAGAAGGGGAGAAGCGAGATAGAGAGAATGAGATGAGGTGATGGTCAGAGAGAGGAAAAGGGGAAATGGAGAAATCAGAGAGAGAGAAGTTTTTAATGAAAACCAGGTCTAAGTAGTGGCCATCTTGTGGGTGCTGGCTGCAGTCCACTGTTGAAGGCCAAAAGAAGAGGTTAGAGAAAGAAAGCGGGAAGCCCAAGGGAGAGAGGGGTCATCAATGTGGCAATTGAAGTCCCCAAGGAAAAGAACAGGGGAGTCTGAGGAGAGAAAGAAAGAGAGCCAGGGTTCAAAGTGAGAGAGAAAGGCAGAAGGGGGATGAGTAGAAGTAGGTGGGCGATAGATGACCGCCACATGGACAGGGAGAGGAGGGAAGATCTGGACAGTGTGAGCCTCAAAGGAGGGAAAAGCAAGAGATGGAGGAATAGGAAGGGTTCGGTAACAGCAGAGAGAGGAGAGCAGGAGCACCACACCTCTACCTCTGCCATCAGGGCGCGGAGTGTGGAAGAAGGAAAGGCCACCATAGGAGAGGGCAGCTTCCAGAGCAGAGTCAGACTGAGTGAGCCAGGTCTCAGTTATAGTAAATAGGAGCAGAGAGTGAGAGAGAAAAAAGTCATGTACAGAGAGGAACTTCTTAGAAAGGGAGCGAGCAATCCAAAGGGCACAGGAGAAAGGGAGAGAGGAGGGAGGGTGGCAGGGATGGGTATGAGGTTTGAGGGGTTGATACTAGGATTAGAGGTTGCAATTGGCAGGCGAGGACGAGCGCATGTAGGAATAAGGAGGAGATCAGGATTGGGAGAGATATCCCCAGAAGCAAGGAAGAGAAGCATGGATAGAAAGAGAATGTGTGAGGATGATTTGTAGGGATGTGCTTTATTGCTGGGGATATAGCTGTGTGGTGTCAGAAGGCGCAGGTAAGAAAGGAGTTCATGTGAACAGAGAAGTGGTGAAGGAAGGAGAGATGGAGATATATGAATAGAGTTAGAGACATAATGAGGCTGGTAAAAAGAAGTGCATAATTTGAGAAGAAGTGAAGTCACAGCAAATATAAATGGTAAAGGCAGCATCACAGCAGTAATGATGCAGTCTGGTATTGATGATATCCTCCTTTCCAGCGTAGTTCAAATGCAGGAATCAGGGCCAGATGGGGGTGTCCACTTCCTCACTTCTTTTGAACTTCCTTTAAAACTTCAGTTGTTCAGTAGTCCTGCCACTTATAATGGGCCACTTGGACATGGGCTGCAGGCAGAATTAGGCTGTTCTATCTGGGTTTATATGGGCCTAAAAAAGTCACCTGACAGTTTGGTTCTGTCTGCTTAATTAGCACATCTGAGGCACATTCAAACAGATGGTTTTCTACACAGGGTGTTCCCTGCCTAGGTGGCAACACTTAATTCAATTAAGAGTTGAAGCAGACAGGATTCAGATATGGGATATTACCTAAGATTGTTTCAGGTCATAACTAAATGAGGAAAGAGTGCTGCTTCAAAAGTAGTAGTAATTCGGTTATTGGGCATTTTGAAAATGATGTATTAAAGACAAAAACAAAAACATTCTCTGCTGCACTGTAACTGGGCATAAAGCCAACAGCGAAATTGAAACACAATGCCTCACCGGGACCTCTATAGTAGACATAGACATTTTGCCCAACTGTTTTTGTTAATGAGGCCTTTCATAGTTTTGACCAGATGTAAAAATCCTTGCAAAAATGATTTAATATTAGTATCTGTCAAAAATAAAGAAATGATTCTGGAATCAAACAGTTGAAGAGTTTAAGTGCGATGTGGATGTGGGGCTTTAAAGAGGGAACACAAAAGCGTAACCTTTTTGCTGCTAGCGGGGCCAACATAACGGCGAATATGTGTGAAAGTGGGGAGATTTCTGGAGCTATGAGAAAGTGGGGAGATTTATAGAGCTACAAGAAAGTGGGAAGATTTCCAGAGCTATGAGAAAGTGGGGAGATTTCCAGAGCTATGAGAAAGTGGGGAGATTTATAGAGCTACAAGAAAGTGGGAAGATTTCCAGAGCTATGAGAAAGTGGGGAGATTTATAGAGCTACAAGAAAGTGGGAAGATTTCCAGAGCTATGAGAAAGTGGGGAGATTTATAGAGCTACAAGAAAGTGGGAAGATTTCCAGAGCTATGAGAAAGTGGGGAGATTTCCGGAGCTACAAGAAAGTGAGGAGATTTCCAGAGCTACGAGAAAGTGGGGAGATTTCCGGAGCTACAAGAAAGTGGGGAGATTTCCGGAGCTACAAGAAAGTGGGAAGATTTCCAGAGCTATGAGAAAGTGGGGAGATTTCCGGAGCTACAAGAAAGTGAGGAGATTTCCAGAGCTACGAGAAAGTGGGGAGATTTCCGGAGCTACAAGAAAGTGGGAAGATTTCCAGAGCTATGAGAAAGTGGGGAGATTTCCGGAGCTACAAGAAAGTTAGGAGATTTCCAGAGCTACGAGAAAGGGGGGAGATTTCCGGAGCTACAAGAAAGTGGGGAGATTTACAGAGCTACGACAAAGGGGGGAGATTTCCGGAGCTACAAGAAAGTGGGGAGATTTCCAGAGCTACGAGAAAGTGGGGAGATTTCCGGAGCTACGAGAAAGTGAGGAGATTTCCAGAGCTACGAGAAAGTGTGGAGATTTCCGGAGCTACAAGAAAGTGAGGAGATTTCCAGAGCTACGAGAAAGTGGGGAGATTTCCTGAGCTACGAGACAGTGGGGAGATTTACAGAGCTACGACAAAGGGGGGAGATTTCCGGAGCTACGACTACTGCAATGGGTCCTAATCACAAATGTTAAAGAAAAATTTTTCGGATCTGATTGCTTCTTCAAAATATAGTTTGTAGGGAGCATAATAAATATGTTTTATTTCATTTGAAGAATATTGCATTATACATATTTGTACAGTAAAAAAACTTTATTACATATAACAAACATTTGGAGCTCACAAAACACTTTTTGAGTGTTATATTCTTTAAAATGAGCTATTTGCACTCAATAAATAGTAGGAACAAACATTTTTACAAGACAGATTAAAATGGCAAACATATGAATTACCATTGCTACTGGAGAAACCAACAATGTAACAAGTGAGGTTCTTTTCTTTAAATAGCACTGACCTTGAGCCACAGGATTATATTCAATAAAACACTTAAATAAAGATTATGTTGACTGTTCTAGAACTATAACCTGTTTTTCAGATTTATTGCTGCATTCAGTAAAAGCTAATTCTGCAAAAATGGATCATTCTTAGGACTTTTTGGCAATAACTGTGAAAACCTTGCAATTTCTGTTCCATCCAATTTATAGTTCGATTACTGTCTAGTTATAGTATCTTACAGGTTTGGATGGTAAGACTGTCTCCAGAACTCATGCATGACCTGTCATTATTCTGCACATACTGGGATAATCCTGAAAAGTCCAGTTAGCCAAAATTGGTATTTCTACCAACTTTAAAAAAAAAAAATATGTAATTCTTAAATAGATCCCTGGATAGAAAATAATATATGCAAGCCTTCCACCAGCTATCAGATTTGGTTTAAATCAGCCTCATATTTATTGACTGTGAAATAAAGTGCTTACTGTTAAGTAAATAGGAGGCCCTTAGCGTTGCTTTTCAGTCATCACAAAAGGTCATAGTGTCTTTGGGGAAATAATGTTTTTATGATATAATGTATGGTATTAAACACATTAAATTGTACAATATTCCTGAATACTTTGCATGAATCAAGCACACATTACATGAATGTCCTGCTTTGTTCATCCTGTGCATCTTCTACTGGTATGATTGCATGTACTTATATGGTGGACAAATGTCTCAGGCACTGGAATTAGGAAGGAAAATGGAAAAGTGAAAATGAGACATTGTGTCTTCAAGGAATCCCCAATAGTTAATTACAACTCAACCCCATTATAACACGATTCATTACAACGCGGACCCGCTTATAACGCGATTAAAGCGTGGCTCCCAATTTTCGTATCTATGAATACTTTACAACACGATTATTGGGATCTTAAATACTTTATTGTACAATGCATACAATTGTACATTATATCTAACGCGATCCGCTTATAGTGCGATGTGATTCTTTGGACCCCAAGCACAGCGTTATAAAGGGGTTGAGCTGTATTAAACTACTATAGAAATGATTAGCCTATCAGAGTTACTTATCTGCTGATTCTACATCCTTCTTTTGTCTTCTGTTCTTCCTCTGATTCTTTAATTTTGGGGAGAATTTTCTGTCAACAACAGCCCACATGGCCGCTTTGGTTGTGTGTAAAATGTATCCCAAATACACTCGACCTTTTCTACCACAATGAAAAAAGTATTTGCAAATGCATCATTTAGTTGTCATAATTGCGAGGAAGCACCACCACATCATCATAGTCGTCATCGTCTTCAATCACATCAACATATGCGGGGTCATTTGCTTGGGAATTAGCCTCATCGTCTGTAATAAATAGAGGCAACAGAATGTGAAAGGAGGCGCCGCAGAGCAAAATGTTAACATCCTGCCTTGCTTCAAATTATTCCTTAGTAGCAAATTATTTGTACATTTTCTTTACGGTTTTTACATGAGGCTCGTAAGTGAAATGCTTATAACTTCACGTATCAATGTTTTTGGCCCTTGTTTACCAAACAGTGCTAAACCATAAAGCCTATTCAAATGAGTAATATTTAGAAATGATGGCTCTTCATTCTTCAGTTCACAACATTGGTCGCGCAAATCAAGAAACTTGAAGATTATTTAAACCTTCTTCAGAACTATTAAAACCAGAGACATAACATAAAACACAGACAAAGCTCAGTTTTTAGCACATCTAGTGAGACTCATACACGGTACAGTGCCTAAATATATATGGATAAATATCTAATAAGTAAATGGTCTTTTAGTTTGACATTTTTGGCCAAAATTGTTGTAAGCCCCTGAGCCAACGCCAAGGCAGACCACATATCAGGGGTCCCTAACGCTAATATAAATTCTTAATAACCTGTTTAATAACAGGAAGAATGATTTATAGTAAATCTGTCAATATTAGCTGCAAAGTTCTGTCTGACTGAAGCTTTTATTAACCTGTACATTACCAGGAAAAGCACTCTGTATTAGAGATGTCACAGCCAAACTGCAAGCAGGCAAGTTCCCCTGAGTGGAAGATGCTATGGAGTGAGCCCATAACCATTTAAATGTGGGAGGGGGTGAGCTTAAATTAAGTAGGAGGTTGCCAACCTCCAATCAGCCATGACTAGCTGGACAAGAATTGTAAAAACATACTGGACACCTAACAAGCTCCTATTAAACCCCCAAAATACCCACAACATATATATAAGCATATGAGTGTCAGAGGAGTGCTACTGAGCATGGCAATATGCATTAAAACCAGAGACATAACATAAAACACAGACAAAGCTCAGTTTTTAGCACATCTAGTGAGACTCATACACGGTACAGTGTCTAAATATATATGGATAAATATCTAATAAGTAAATGGTCTTTTAGTTTGACATTTTTGGCCAAAATAGCATCTTCCACTCAGGGGAACTTGCCTGCTTGCAGTTTGGCTGTGACATCTCTAATACAGAGTGCTTTTCCTGGTAATGTACAGGTTAATAAAAGCTTCAGTCAGACAGAACTTTGCAGCTAATATTGACAGATTTACTATAAATCATTCTTCCTGTTATTAAACAGGTTATTAAGAATTTATATTAGCGTTAGGGACCCCTGATATGTGGTCTGCCTTGGCGTTGGCTCAGGGGCTTACAACAATTTTGGCCAAAAATGTCAAACTAAAAGACCATTTACTTATTAGATATTTATCCATATATATTTAGGCACTGTACCGTGTATGAGTCTCACTAGATGTGCTAAAAACTGAGCTTTGTCTGTGTTTTATGTTATGTCTCTGGTTTTAATGCATATTGCCATGCTCAGTAGCACTCCTCTGACACTCATATGCTTATATATATGTTGTGGGTATTTTGGGGGTTTAATAGGAGCTTGTTAGGTGTCCAGTATGTTTTTACAATTCTTGTCCAGCTAGTCATGGCTGATTGGAGGTTGGCAACCTCCTACTTAATTTAAGCTCACCCCCTCCCACATTTAAATGGTTATGGGCTCACTCCATAGCATCTTCCACTCAGGGGAACTTGCCTGCTTGCAGTTTGGCTGTGACATCTCTAATACAGAGTGCTTTTCCTGGTAATGTACAGGTTAATAAAAGCTTCAGTCAGACAGAACTTTGCAGCTAATATTGACAGATTTACTATAAATCATTCTTCCTGTTATTAAACAGGTTATTAAGAATTTATATTAGCGTTAGGGACCCCTGATATGTGGTCTGCCTTGGCGTTGGCTCAGGGGCTTACAACAATTTTGGCCAAAAATGTCAAACTAAAAGACCATTTACTTATTAGATATTTATCCATATATATTTAGGCACTGTACCGTGTATGAGTCTCACTAGATGTGCTAAAAACTGAGCTTTGTCTGTGTTTTATGTTATGACTCTGGTTTTAATGCATATTGCCATGCTCAGTAGCACTCCTCTGACACTCATATGCTTATATATATGTTGTGGGTATTTTGGGGGTTTAATAGGAGCTTGTTAGGTGTCCAGTATGTTTTTACAATTCTTGTCCAGCTAGTCATGGCTGATTGGAGGTTGGCAACCTCCTACTTAATTTAAGCTCACCCCCTCCCACATTTAAATGGTTATGGGCTCACTCCATAGCATCTTCCACTCAGGGGAACTTGCCTGCTTGCAGTTTGGCTGTGACATCTCTAATACAGAGTGCTTTTCCTGGTAATGTACAGGTTAATAAAAGCTTCAGTCAGACAGAACTTTGCAGCTAATATTGACAGATTTACTATAAATCATTCTTCCTGTTATTAAACAGGTTATTAAGAATTTATATTAGCGTTAGGGACCCCTGATATGTGGTCTGCCTTGGCGTTGGCTCAGGGGCTTACAACAATTTTGGCCAAAAATGTCAAACTAAAAGACCATTTACTTATTAGATATTTATCCATATATATTTAGGCACTGTACCGTGTATGAGTCTCACTAGATGTGCTAAAAACTGAGCTTTGTCTGTGTTTTATGTTATGTCTCTGGTTTTAATGCATATTGCCATGCTCAGTAGCACTCCTCTGACACTCATATGCTTATATATATGTTGTGGGTATTTTGGGGGTTTAATAGGAGCTTGTTAGGTGTCCAGTAAACTTCTTCAGAACTAGGCGTGCAGCAGCTTTGGAATCGTTACTGCGTTATCTCCTCAGTTATGTAGGAAGCTGTAACTAGCCTCCAATGAAAGCAGTAGCCTTTTTTTTTATTGTGTGGTCTTTGTTGTGGTTACAGGGCTACGATTGGAGTCATATATTTTTTAAGTAGCCATGAAAATAGCAGAATTTAGTAACACCATTTTGTGTTTCAATTTCATTGAAAAACGCAATCTATCCAAATATAAATGGTTTGTGTTGTGTTTAACCAACACACAAAGCCCTTTGCAACTTTGTGATGGTTCTGCCACTTCTTGCCTCATTGAGGAGAATCCATGTATCATAAGAACCTTGATTTTGATTTTAAGAATTGTGCCCAGACAATGTTCATCACGTAAACTCCTAAAAAGGAAAATCCACAAGTCTTAACTTCCATCTCAACAGTCTCAAAATAGGCTATAACCTAATAGTCCCGATGACATCATCAGATGAAGAGAGAAAATAGCAGAGCACAACTCATGCAAAAAACAAGACAATCGCGTATCCCAATGTGGTTAAAAAATTTTAAAGATTTATTGGATCAAAGCATGACAAGGGCTGGACGCCCACACCGACATGTTTTGCGCCAACTGGGCGCTTTATCAAAGCCTGAAAAAGCGCCCTGTTGGCGCGAAACATGTCGGTGTGGGTGTCCAGCCCTAGTCATGCTTTGATCCAATATATCTTTTTCATTTTTAACCACATTGGGATACGCTATTCTCTTGTTTTTTGCATGAGTAGTGCTCTGCTATTTTCTCTCTTCATCCAATTTACCTTGACAGCGGACTTGCACACAGTATTTGAGGACATCTGGAAACCGATTTGGACTTCATCTCATTACATGAGTCCTTTGATTTTCATCAATCAAGCTTATATAAGGTTTTTTGACCCTTTCATTTACATACGCCCTTCATTTTCTGGACACAGGATTGTGTTTAAGTCTCCACTCTTGCAGGTGGGAGTTATTCCAGTTAGGTGAGTTGTTATGGGACATTCACCAGATTTATTGTATATACCTGTTACTTAAGAGGTACCATGCTCTTAAATCATTAAGTGATATTTTGTCTGTTTAGGTTTTTTTTGAGCGTCCCACAGTCTATATCAAGTAACCATGACATCATCAGCTTGGAACAGTGAGGATATACAAAAAATATTTAATTTCAAATACAGAATAAAAAAAAACAGGTAAGATATAACGTGGTGTTAATGATTTGATAAGGGCTATCATACTTTAGACAATTAAGTCTTATGTGTCTCCATTAATCTCTCCCAAAGGCACATGACAGAACAAAGTAATGTAACCTTTAACGCTAACTAATGGTTCAAAAGAGTGCAAGCTTTCAGGACCACTTTGGCCCTTTATTCAGGCAAATCTTGGCCAAACATGTGTCTGTAGAATGGACCTAAGTAGTGCTGAAAGCTGAAAGCTCGCACTCTTTTTCACAATTAATTAGCCATTAAAAGTATCACTTCTATATTACTTTTGTTCGGTCTACGCTACGAGATAGTGCCATTCTCTATCTGTATTGTATATATTGACATAATAAATCGACCGCAGTCTGTATTCATGCATAATATGATTTCCATATTGTCATCAAGTGCTATGACATCATGACTCTCATCAGATTGGTTACCTTCTGCAATGACATCAATATATCCAGTGTCTGACAGTCTGTTATAATCATGAGACACATGATAATGTCTATCTTTTGGCTGGATCTCATTTTCATAATCTGGAAGAAATAAAGATGTACAGTATTAGGCTATAGGGCTGGGAAAAGAACAGAACTAGTGGATAAAACCCTGCCTTATTCACCAATGATGTGCATAGTTAATAATTATATATATATATTGTGGCGAGAAAAAGTTTGTGAACCACCTAGGTTTTCCACATATTTCAAACCTAAAATGTTATTAGATCTTAATCTATAATAATAGATAAAGATAACCTTATCAAACAAATGACACAAATATACTGTATGATACTTTTTGAACATTTATTTATCCAGAGATGATTAAACATTCAATATCCATGTGTGAAAATGTAAGTGAACCTTTACATTCAGTACCTAGTGACACACCACATCGAGCAGCTATGACTTAAACTAAGCATTTCCTGTAACTGTTGGTCAGTCTCTCAGACCGGTTTTCAGGAATTCCTTCTTATAGAACTGCTTCAACTGAGTGACATTTGAGGGCTTCCTTGCATGGATAGCTCGCTTCAGGTCCTGCAACAACATTTCAATGGGGTTTAGGGTCCTGAGGCAGCAAAGCAGGCCCAAACCATCACACTCCAACCACCGTGTTTGATGGTTGGGATGAGGTTCTTCTGTTCGAACACAGTTTTGGTTTTCGCCAAACATGAAGTTTCTCATTGAGGCCAAAATGCTCTACCTTTGAGTCGTCTGTCCACCCAGAGAACATTGTTCCTGAAGTCTTGTGGATCATCTATGTGCTGTTTGGCAAACTTCAGATGGGCAGCAATGTTCTTTTTACAGGGCAGTGGTTGCCTCCTGGCTATCTTTCCATGAACACCATTCTTGTTCAGTCTTTTTGTGATAGTTTAGTAATGAATACTCCCATTAGCAAAGGCGAGAGTGGCCTGCAGATCCTTGGATGTTACTCTGGGGTTCTTTGTGACCTCTTGGATGATTTGCCAGTTTGTTCTTGGAGAGATTTTGGTTGGACAATCACTCCTGGATAGAGTGACTTGGTCTTGAAACTTCTCCATTTGTAGACTATCTGTCTGGCAGTGAATTAGTGGAGCCCCTAATCCTTAGAAATGGGTTTGTAACCCTTTTATAACTTTTCTGAGGTCCTCAGAGATTTATTTTGATCATGACATAACATGTTTCCACACATCTGTATGGTGAAGACCAAACTCACAAAGTTTCTGATCTTTATATAGGTTGCGGCCTCCCAAACTCATATCTGAAGATCTACCTAATTATTAAAACACCTGATTCTAATTATCCCTTTAATTTAGCTGATAAAACCAGCATTTCACTTACGTTTTTACATACACTGACTTTAATTACTCAATGTTTGTCTAATTCATACATAATTTTGTTTTCAAAAGACATGGAATTGGTTAACAAAATCCTATTGTATATTTAAGAAAAGATTGGTTTTGATTCAAGAAGGTTATCATGGAAAAACTATGGAATTTTCGTAATTATCATTGAGGTTCACAAACTTTTTCTCGCCACTGTATATATTTATTTTTTCTTATATAGTGCTGACAATATACACAGTATTGCGGGTTCGTTTTTTTTTTTTTTTTAGGCACCAAACATTTTTGGTGCCTGAATAACGGAAGGTAAATTGCCTTGCCCAAGCTCACAAGAAGAGCACACACTTGGATTTGAACTGGGATCATCTGCTTTAAAAGTCATTACCACTAAGCTACTTCTACTAAAGTAATGTTTCAAAGTCACCATACTTTACATCAATGTGCTTATATGATATTTTATCTCTCAATGTCAGCCTTGCAGTCAAAAAAATATATATTTGTAATATAGCAGAGTGACAAAGAATGGTGTTGCTCATACATTTTTAATAATCATTTTGAAATTGGAGGTGAAGATTTGAGGAAGATCGGGACTCAGCCCAACAACAACTTTGCAACTGTGAGAAATTAACTTTCCAAAAGCTGTGATTCTTTGTACACTTTCTATCCTCCAGTACCTGGGAAGTCTCTAGTCCTGCATCTCACTATGCCCTCCCTACTGCTTTTTCTGTTTACTGTTTCCTCACTCTTTTTTGAACGTCTCTGTTCTCTCCAACTTCCCCACTCCCCACTGCACCATTATGTATACACCTCTCTAACAACAATTTCTTTACCCCTCAATAAAAAACACCCACACAAATTCTCTATTCACACCCTCTATCTACTCTTTCCTGCTGCCAGGGATCTCCCCTAAGCCTGAAGCCATACATACACACTTGATTTCACCCATGCCTCCCTGCCATCTCTTCCCCTGTAAATTATGTTTACCCTCTCATTTTAATACTGACTAACCTTAAAACTTGCCCCACAAATCAAGTATCCCAATAGCCTGCACTCATGGTTACTGTCCCACACTCAGTCACTCCTACCACCCATTGTGACCAAGCACTGACATCAACAGCACGTATTCCCTCACCTGCTGTCTCTGTAAGTCTCCCATCAAACCTCTTAGATTGTAAGCTCTTCGGGGCTGGGATTTCCTTTCCTATTGTCTGATTTTGTTGCAATTATTGTATTATTATAACTCCCTGTACTGTACTCTTTGTGAAGCACTGAGTACACTTTTGGCGCTATATAAATAAAGACATACAATACAATAATCCACTTGTTCTTTGCACTCTCCCTTCTCTCCCTGCTCATATCTTTCTCCTTCTGTTACCATAAATATCCCATCTCCATCATAAATTAGGACCACATCTCTTCTCAGTCTTCTTCTGCTCTAGACACCATTACCCATATGCTTTCCTCTCCCAAACATGTCCTTTGGCACAGAGCCCTTTCTTCTCTCAGTTTTTTTGCACTGCATATTGTCTTTTCATTTTTAACTTTTTTTGTCGCATTGCGCAATACTAACCTATTTCTGCATGTTGCAATCGTTCCTGGCTTTTCTGTACAATTGCGTAGAGGGCACTGAACTTGTCGGCCATGTGACCAACTCCAGAGCTTGCTGAAACCAAAGAGTGTTAATATTAATATGATCTGTAACAGGCATGAATAGGCCATTTCCCAAGATTCTCACACTAGCTGCTATCCCATATCATCCTATAAGCCGACCATCCATATTCTGTCTTCCATATCCTTAGTTCCTCATACTATGGTATATCCTCAGTCTTGTAATGACTGTCAGACCCATGGCATTATGGGGAAAGCAGAGATGTTACTATGACTCTGCCTGACCGTAGGCTTTATCAGCTGTTAGGAGTAAGGAAGTACAAGTGTAGATGGGTTTTAGTAGCATAATTAGTGACATTTTGAGGCACATGATCTGTGGATACTTTGGGAATATGCATCAAGAGTCGCAAACTGGATTTCAGGTCCGGGGACCCCCTGCTTCCAGAGTTACAGGCCCCGTTATGGGGTGCCGGTATCCCAGAGGCCATGTTTAAATTCTCCCGCGTCATGGGCCCACGTGATCAGGAGATTTAAACAAGGCAGAGGGATATGGGCACCCCATAATGTGGCCTGTAACTCGGGAAGCAGGGGGACCCCGGACCTGAAATCAATGTGATTCAGTTCCAGAGACCTCCTGTGTTATCAAAATAAAATCAGCTTCATTACTTTAGCGGCTAGCCACTAAGACAATAAAGGGGTTAAGCCAAACTACCTCGTTTATTGGGGTAGAGGGGTGACTCAAGGGGGTAGTTGCACCAAGTTGGGTGATAAAAACACATAAACCGGCGCCTCCAAAAGAAAATAAAGATATATAGCCTGACCGAATATAGTCCAATGCAGCTGGGATGAGATCCAAGGCAGTATCTTCAATGAAGTCTCATAGAACGACAAACAAACAAATAAGACAACAACATGGAAGAAAAAAAGAGAAAAAGATCATAGTGCAACTAAAAACAAAAAATCACTGATAAGGTTTACAAGGAATGATTGCAAATTTAATACGATGAATAAAATGATTATAAAAACAACAAATACTTGATTGTTGGGCAAAAAGACACTTATGAAGCGATGGCATCCGGTAGGGATAAAATTGAAACCCTACTTACAGCAAAGCTGATCAAGGTAAGCCCGTAGCACAATGTCACAATCCGGAACCAGAGCCTGGTAGAGAGATGATATAACTCTGCCTCTTAGAGCTCCACGATGCCGGAAACCGCCGCTGGCCACACGGCCACGAATCACCAGGAGTGCAGGGGGTAGAACAGGCAACAGCCTGAACCCAGGCCAATAAAAGGCAGAGACTTTAGGCGTTCTCCCCTGATAGCCCGTGTGTCCTTCTGTACCCAGCCCTAGCTCTCTGAGCCCCTCGGTACTTGTCCGGGACTTCCCCTGCTGTTGTGCTTAGTGGTGACGTCACCGGGCTATCGCGAGACCTCCTGGTCTGCGTGTATCGCATCGGTGTGTCCCCCGGCAGCACTGGGTTCAGGCTGTTGCCTGTTCTACCCCCTGCACTGCTGGTGATTCGTGGGCGTGTGGCCAGCGGCGGTTTCCGGCATCGTGGAGCTCTAAGAGGCAGAGTTATATCATCTCTCTACCAAGCTCTGGTTCCGGATTGTGACATTGTGCTACGGGCTTACCTTGATCAGCTTTGCTGTAGGTAGGGTTTCAATTTTATCCCTACCGGATGCCATCGCTTCATAAGTGTCTTTTGCCCAACAATCAAGTGTTTGTTGTTTTTATAATCATTTTATTCATCGTATTAAATTTGCAATCATTCCTTGTAAACCTTATCAGTGATTTTTTGTTTTTAGTTGCACTATGATCTTTTTCTCTTTTTTTCTTCCATGTTGTTGTCTTATTTGTTTGTTTGTCGTTCTATGAGACTTCATTGAAGATACTGCCTTGGATCTCATCCCAGCTGCATTGGACTATATTCGGTCAGGCTATATATCTTTATTTTCTTTTGGAGGCGCCGGTTTATGTGTTTATATTGTCTTCATTGGTTTGTGTACCCCTTTTTTACCTGGCAGCCTCCACTTTAATAGTAAAGTGTGTATTTATATTATGTTAGTCACTTAATTGTCACTAATTTTTATATTTTGCATTAGCGCTGTTCCCACTGCCCTTCCCTTTTATCCACCAAGGTGGGTGGCTACGCCTACCAGGAAGGGGTAAACCCAATCATTACCTTAGCAGTAGTAACCACTATGGTAATGAAAGGGTTAACCCCTCCAACTACCCACTTGAGAGGCCTAACCACCCACCCTGGGGCAACTACCCCCTTCACCCACCTCCTCTGCCTCCAATAAAAATTACAATACAAACATCAATGCAATACAGTGAACAAGCCTCCTCTCCCCCAACACATACAGTACAGTAATGGTCAAAATCACTATTATCCATAGCTCGATAATAGCTAATTTGCCCATTAAAAAATAAAACATAACCAAAACATTACCCAGCCAGCATATAGTAAATGAAAGTTCTACTTACCCCTGCCAGGATGAAGGCCATCCTCGTCCTCCTTGTCTTCCTCTTCTTCAATGGGCACCAACAGTAAAATAAAAAACGAACTACTGGCCACTAACCCCTTAATGACCTTAGTGGTTATTAACCACTATGGTTATTAAAGGGTTAACCCCACTTCTGCTACCCACCGAGAGGCCTAACCATCCTCCCTGGGGCAACTACCCCCAGCTCCTCTACCCATTGATTGGCACAATGGTAAACCATGCCCCAATATGAAATATATATATATATATATACACAGTATATCCCGTCTTCATTCCCATCCCTTCTTCCTTGTCATGCTGATTTAATTCAAAAGGTTCCCAACCATTGTTACTTGCCAGCCAAGGTAGACATAGTCTTTGACTTATTCTAGTTTTATTCCATTTACTTTGATCTTTCCAGAGTTGGCACATTTGTTGTGTGCCTGTTTTCTTACTTGCTTTGGTGCGTTTGCCGATTTGTTGCTGGTGATCTTCTGTACTTGTGGCCAAAATAACAATGTCATCTGCAAATTGCAGGGGATTCTAGTATTCACCGTTGCTTTTGTTTTTTTTCCCTCCCAATTCAATGTCCTGAACAATTCAAGTGTTGCTGTGAGAAGCTCTTGTGACATGGTGCTCCCTGCCACACTCGCTTGCTGATTCTGATATTGCTTGTATCTTCATGTATTGTATTGTATGTCTTTATTTATATAGCGCCATTAATGTACATAGCGCTTCACAGTAGTAATACATCTAATGGTTGACATGGCTTACCTCGTAAATGTTCTTTGCAATTTCAATATGCTCCTCTTTAACACTGTATATGCATTTAGAACAGCTGATGTGTAGACAGAACCAAATGCTTTTCGTAATCTACGAGTTCCAAGATGAGTGGTAGATCATATTCATTACTTCAAGAAATCACTTCTTATACGACTTGGATGTGGTCCATTGTGTTGTATCCACTGCTAAATCCAGCTTGTTCTCTAGGCGGGGCAAAGTCATTTACGTAGTGTCTTCATAAAAATCTTGTAAGTGATTGAAGTAGACTGATTTGTCTTCTTTGTCTCCTTTCTTATGGATGAGGATAACTATGGCATTGCTCAATTGTTCTGGAATTTCCTGCTCTTCAAGCAGCATATACAGAGTATTGCAATGATTTTCTGTACTTTATTCACGATATCAATTGTAATTCCATCTTCCCCGGTGTCTAATTGACTTTGCCATTTCTTCTGGTAGGACGCATGGTGCATCATTGGTGGTTTCTTCTTGCTCTTCCTCTTCAGGATTATGTCCTGTGTCATCTGTGTTTCCTACAATTTCATGTAGAAGTCCTGAACTTTCTTTATGATAAGTGCACAGTCTTTTATTGTTGATCCATCGTCTTGTTTGAGTGCAATGATTTGCTTCCTCCCAATTATAAGTCGTTGCTTTGTCTTCTTTAAGCTATTCTTATCTTCAATAGTCTTCTTTACCATATCATAATTACATTTTCTCACATCTTCAGTTATTTTTGTAAATTGTCTTTCACAGCTCTGCAGATTCAATTCTTGTTCTCGCGTCTTGGGATTTCTTCATTTCTTGTCATCTTCTCATTAATTGTTTTGTCTCATGAGATATTTTATTATCTTATTTTTTGTTAGGAATTCCTCTAGTTTTCTCCTGTGCTTTCAGCTACAATCTTCATAGTCGTTTGTTAAAATTAAAGAATTGTTGATTGTTTTCGTCTTTTTTTTTTTTTTTTAAATCAGTTTTCTTCTTTAACATATACTGTATTTTGTGCAAGCGGAAGCAATTGATCAACTATAATTGAAATTCTCTGATGTTATTCTTGAGATTCTTGATGTTGATTGTTTTCGTCTTCTTTTTAATCTTTTTTTTCTTTCCATCTTTGCATTCAGATGTAATTTGCAGCAAACCAATCGATGATTTCTTCAATCACGTGTTTCTTGTTAGGCAAGATATAGTCAACTTCATTCTTGATTCCATTGGGTTCACTTAATGTTCATTTTCTATTTGTATTCTTCTTGATGCTACATTGGTGAAACCAGCCAAAATCCTCAAACCAGAATGAACCTACATAGACACACAATAACACACCATGAAGAAGGAAGATACAGTACTGCACTCCAGTGGGACACCACTTCTGACAGCCAGATCATTCCATTAATGACGTGCAAATGTAAATCCTCAATGAAATGTCAAAAAACACTCAAGAACAAAAAACATTTGAACTGAAAATGATAATGTTCTTTGACACTAAAAAGAGGACAATACTGATATGGGGTTTCTTATACACTATCAGAATTGTTTGTAATGTCCTTGCCGTTTATTTTACAATTCTACCTCTTCTCTCCCCCCCTCCCCTCCCCTGCACTCCCACCCCTTCACACTGCTGGTAGATGCTTCTCCCATTCATCCATTTAGTGCCCTGTCTGTTTATTTACCATCCCTTTGCCATGCATTCTCCACATCTCCTGCCTCAGGCTGAGTCCATAGACCGGAGGCTGAGGGAAAGCGGGTGCTTTCCCAGGCCTTACTACGCGTGCCATCTCGGTGGCGTGTCTATGGGCGGGCCAGTGACGTCACGGAGCTGGTTCGGCCTCATTGGGCGAACCGCTCACGTGACCAGCCTTGCGTGCGTAATCTAAAATTTGAGTGTCGGCTATGCTTCCACATGCCTGCGGAAGCGTGCTCGAGCCCCTGCTAAAGCCGCTCTCATTGCGGCTGCCGGGGCTCATTGACACGCGTGAGCGCGGGTCAGCGGCTAAGCGCTGACCATGCCCGCGGCCTTAGATTGTTATCTTGATTTTTACATCTGTGTTAAACTCATGGAATATTTGCAAATCAGTATCACTGACCTGAGGAAGAGAGAGAACTCTCAAAAGCTTGTCTTATAGTATCAATTCTTATTCCCAATAAAACATGTATCACCTAGTGCTGAAGTACTAATTTATTCTGCATTATTCTTCTTAAAGAATGAATTCATGATGTAGAAATTTTCATATTCTGCAAATTCTACCAATCTGTGCTTCTTCACTGGAGAGAGTCCGGCAGTTGTAGGTAGCCAGAGTAAGGTTTGAATTACCCTTTTGTTTAACCTCCATGGATTCTTAGCACCTTTGCATTCATGTCTTCTTCTTGAACACTGTCAAGATCAGGGCCAATCCAGCCTCTGCAATTGCTTCCTGGTGTATTCCATATTTGGGGGTTGAGACCTTACTTGTCATGTTGGCCTCATTTTTATGGTGGTGAGAACCTTTCACACTTTAGCTAGGTATATAAAATGTGTGTGTAATATATACTGTCCCGGCTAAGCTGAGTCTAAAGCTTGCGGGAGCTGGCCGGGATCGTAGCGGGCTAGCCGTGGGTCCGTTCTCCGTTTACAAAACGGAGTTTCCCGCGCGGCGGATGCTTCAATAGATAAGCGCTAATGGCGCTTACTATTGAAAGCGCCCGAGGCGTGGGAAAACCGGCCGAAACCAGCCCAGTTTCAGCCGGTGACAGCCCGCGCGCCGCCCGCGCTATTTTAAAACGGTGGTGGCGGCTGCATTAGAGTCAGCTCGACCGCCACTGTACATATATATATACACATATACACACAGTCATGTGAAAAAGAAAGTACACCCTCTTTGTAATTCTATGGTATTACATATCAGGGCATATTAACAATCATCTGTTCCTTAGCAGGTCTAAAAAATTAGGTAAATACAACCTCAGATGAACGACAACACATGGCATATTACACAGTGTCATGATTTCTTTAACAAAAATAAAGCCACAATGGAGTGCTGGGAGTGTGTGCAGTGAGAGTGTGTGCAGTGAGAGTGTGTGCAGTGTGTGCAGTGTGTGCAGTGTGTGCAGTGTGTGCAGTGTGTGCAGTGTGTGCAGTGTGTGCAGTGTGTGCAGTGTGTGCAGTGTGTGCAGTGTGTGCAGTGTGTGCAGTGTGTGCAGTGTGGCAGTGTGCAAAAAAATAAAAAAATAAATTACATTTTTTATTTATTTATTTTTAAAACGGGAGCCACGTGAAAACCGCGTTATAACCGAATTCGCGTTATAACGGGTCGCGCTATAACGGGGTTGAGCTGTATATATTTATACAGTACACATATACAGTTGTGTGAAAAAGAAAGTACACCCTCGTTGAATTCCATGGTTTTACATATCAGGACATAATAACAATCATCTGTTCCTTAGCAGGTCTAAAAATTAGGTAAATACAACCTCAGATGAACAACAACACATTACATATTACACCGTGTCATGATTTATTTAATAAAAATAAAGCCAAAATGGAGAAGCCTTGTGTGAAAAACTAAGTACACATAGCTTCTCCATGTTGGCTTTATTTTTGTTAAATAAAATCAGACCTGCTAAAGAACAGGTGATTGTTATTATGTCCTGATGTAAAACCATAGAATTCAAAGAGTATGTACAACACTTAGTTAAGTTATGGTGGGGGGG
The DNA here is from genome assembly GCF_040206685.1 of Ascaphus truei. NCBI lineage: Eukaryota > Metazoa > Chordata > Amphibia > Anura > Ascaphidae > Ascaphus > Ascaphus truei. The sequence goes on along the minus strand of NC_134485.1, from coordinate 210,722,984 downwards.
AAAAGTGACAAAAACCACCATAGTAAGTAAAGCATATAGCAAATGGAAATATTACTGTATGCTCATTTGCATTTCTTAGATAGGTCTGCAACCCTGCCTTTCACCATTATCACCCAGCGCTTCCACTGCAGCAAGGGATTCTGGGAAATGACATACAAATGAGCACACCGTGCCACCTTTTGCTTCAAAACCATATAACATGGTCCCCTGCAAGCTTTTGGTTGCTGCATTTCACAGCTTTGAGCACAGCCTGGGTTAAGATGCATAGCCGGTAAACCCACCCAAAGACAGACAGCCGTTTCAACCTTAATGGGTCACACCAGTGTGGGGTTGGTTATACTGGCTTTGCAAAATGAAGTTGAGGATAGGTTTCACCACACTTAGTTAAGTTATGATGGGTAAAACAAGTGCCAAAAACCCTCCATATTATAGCATATAGCAAATGGAAATATTACTGTATGCTCATTTACATGTCTTAGACAGGTCTGCAACCCTGCCTTTCACCATTATCCCCCAGCACACAGTGCTTCCACTGCAGCAAGGGATTCTGGGAAATGGCATGCAAATGAGTATATAGTAATATTTCCATTTGTATATATACAGTTAGGTCCGGAAATAATTGGACACTGATACAAGTTTTGTTATTTTGGCTGTGTACCAAAATAAATTCAAGTTACAGTTAAATAATGAATATGGGCTTAAAGTGCAGTCTATCAGCTTTAATTTGAGGGTATTCACATCCAAATTGGAGAAAGTGTTTAGGAATTACATCTCTTTAATATGTAGCCCCCTCTTTTTCAAGGGACCAAAAGTAATTGGACAATTGACTCAAAAGCTGTTTCATGGACAGGTGTGGGCTATTCCTTCGTTATTTCATTATCAATTAAGCAGGAAAAAGGTCTGGAGTTGATTAGATTAGACTTGGCCAAACAATATCAAAAAAAGCCAACCCAGTTCTGGAACTGCATTCTTTGGACAGATGAAACTAAGATCAACCTGTACCACAATGATGGAAGAAAAAAGTATGGAGAAGGCTTGGAACGGCTCATGATCCGAAGCATACCACATCATCTGTAAAACACTGTGGAGGCAGTGTGATGGCATGGGCATGCATGGCTTACAATGGCAGTGGGTCACTAGTGTTTATTGATGATGTGACAGAAGACAGCAGCAGCCGGATGAATTCTGAAGTGTATAGGGATATATTGTCTGCTCAGATTAGCCAAATTCAGCGAAGTTGATTGGACAGCACTTCACTTTACAGATGGACAATGACCCAAAACATACTGCGAAAGCAACTCAGGAGTTTTTTAAGGCAAAGAAGTGGAATATTCTGCAATGGTCAAGTCAATCACCTGATCTCAACCCGATCAAGCTTGCATTTCACTTGCTGAAGACAAAACTTAAGGTAGAAATACCCATGAACAAACAACAACTGAAGACAGCTGCAGTAAAGGCCTGGCAAAGCATCACAAAGGAGGAAACCCAGCGTTTGGTGATGTCCATGCGTTCCAGACTTCAAGCAGTCATTGCCTGCAAAGGATTCTCGAAAAAGTATTAAAAATTAACATTTTATTTATGATTGTGTTAATTTGTCCAATTACATGTGAGCCCCTGAAATAAGGGGACTCTGTATGAAAATGGTTGCAATTCCTAAACGTTTCATACAATATTTTTGTTCAACCCATTGAATTAAAGCTGAAAGTCTGCACTTCTACTGCATCTCGGTTGTTTCATTTCAAATCCATTGTGGTGGCATACAGAACCAAAATTATGAAAATGGTGTCAGTGTCTAATTATTTCCGGACCTAACTGTATATATATATATATATATATATATATATATACTGTATATATATATATATATATATATACTGTATATATATATATATATATATACTGTGTATATATATATATATATATATATATATATATATATATATATATATATATATATATATATATATATATATATATATATATATATATATAAACAATGCACTCCAAAGCTAACGGATACAACGAGGTGCACGGAACGGCAATGAATATTGCAAAAAAAAATTGATGATGTGTAACCCATTTGGGTGTTTTTAATGATATTATTTAGTATTGCAACTTAAACACTTGTTTACAAGTTACTTACACAAATTAATTTCAGCTTCATTCTGTAATATGATTCTAGGTGGAAGTTTTGGAACTTGAGCTGATGGACGATAGATGCTGTTCCTGACAATGCAAGAGATACAGAAAAACATTAAAGGATGCATTTTCTATTGAGAGTAAAGCGAAGAAAAAAATGTATAAAGGTTACTGCATATGGAGCACAAAGAAAACAAAGTTTTACAATATGTAGTAACTCCCCAAAGGGGAACAAAAACCGGTGCACAGCGTCAGTCGTGAGATGAGTATTCAGAAGGATTTATTCATATAAAAACATGGACAGAAAAAACTGATTCAGTCACTCTAACGCGTTTCACATGCAGGGTGCTTTATCAAAGAGTAACAGGTAAGTATTGAATGACCTTCTTGTAGCATCTCCCTAATCCTTCATTCAGATATCTTCCAATCACAACAGTGATTGCAATCTCTATCAGATGTTGGTATGTAAATTAAAGGGAGTAGTCTACAGGAAAGTGATCAGTTAACAAACATAGACAAAACATTTAAGTGAAAATATAAAGAGATAATATCTCCCTATAGACAAATATTTATACAAATTTTACAATAGCCTGAACCAAGTTTAAGATGCTGGCCACCAGCACCAGCCAACATTTTTGGCAGTCATGCCACCTTAGAAGATGGCCTCTCAATTCCTGACTTTAGCTGGGACAATAATAGTTAGCTCACGATACAAAGCGCTATTCATACATTTCCCTATGTTTTCTATATTGGAACAGCTGTCCCAAGGAGACATTTTAAATTGAGTTGGGGTCTCTGTTATAGATCTACAGGTGCGCCGACGAGTATTCTAAAACTTGCCTTGGAAAATCTGGGGCTATCACCAACAAGATCCAGGTACATGCGGGTACATGCTGCAACATTTCAGTGACATTTCTGCAGAGACTAATGGCCCAACGGATTAACACAGCAGGGGTCCCTGGCAGTCCCATTCAGTTTGAATGGGACTGCCTTGGACCCCCGCTGTTAATCCGATGGGCCATTAGTCTGTCTGCAGAAATGTCACTGAAATGTTGCAGCATGTACCCAGCATGCACCCAGCATTTACCTGGATCTTGTTGGTGATTGCCCGAGATTTGTTTTAGAATACTCGTCGGCACTACAGTAGGTTCAGCACCAAAAACACAAGTGGAAACACAGAGGGATGCTGATCAACTTGAGAGGTTTATTACAAACATGGTAAGTGATGCAGTCGATGGAGATGGAGCAGAGAACTTGCTGAAATACAAAGGTGGATCACAGCAAGAGGCAAAGTGGAGCAAGTAAAGTGGGCTAAATCTGACTTGTTATTTTTCAACAAAACATTTACAGTAATGTTTAATCCTTATAGTGCTCTATTGACGTACCGAGTACATCATGAAGACTAACATTCCAGAGCCCCTTGTGACGTACGAGGGTAAGTTGGGCACGTTTACTTGTTGCTCAATGCGCTCAAAAGCGGATGTGTGGAGCATTCTCCCTTCTTTAAACATAGCATTCTTGATCGTCTGAACCTTTAAGAATCACTGGTAGCCATATCTTTGGTACAAAAAAGTTGGACCCGCTCACATAATCTCAGAATTCCAGAGGGAGAAAGCTAAGCATGCAGCCAAGAAATCTCCACAGTATGTATGCAACAAACAAATCAAGGCAACAAACTGTCCCACAACAGGATAATTATGAAAATATTGTGGAATTACAAATACTCAGACGACCTTGGAAACACTTCAATTATGTTTCACACCTAAATTACACTTCTTCAAGCAAAAACGACATTGATATTTTTCCAGGGTCCCTATGATTTTTGTATGTATTTCTAAGACAACAATGTTTTCATAATTATCCTGTATTGGGTCCGATTTTGCTTTTGTTCCTCTTACCTTGCGCTGATTTGTTTTTTGTATACATGGTTCCTCTATACAGCATATTTCTTAGCATGTGAAGTACATTAAACGCGAACAACCATCACAGTGGGTTGATGATTAATAATGAAGGAGGAAGTCATGTGTGAGGCATGATGAAATCATCTCTAATATGGGTATAGCACTAGAGCAATGGTTCCCAACCTCTTTCCTCTTGCGGGAATCCCAAACCCTTAGGTACCCATATAACAGGACAGACAAAAGACAGGACAGAGACAGACAGCTATAGAAGAGACAGGATGGAGACAGACAACGACAGAAGAGAGGACAGAGACAGTCAGTCACACAAGACACAGGACAGAGACAGTCACGGAAAACACACAGACACACACAACAGGACAGACGAAATACACACACACACACAAAAGGACAGAACAAATGCACACAGGACAGAGACACATATGGGCCTATTCTAGTAGCTTCGATAACCAATTTATCGAGGATTGTGAGCAGCTATTGCAACATTTAGCTATGTAGCTATTCAGAAAGCCTCGGTAAGTTGGTCAAATCGTACGGGGAAAGCATTTTTTTTGCGATTTCTGGCTCCTGGCCAAACACAATGCGCAGGAGCTGCCCAAAAAGCTCAAACTCGCATTTTTTGTCAAAAGTAGCTATTCTAGTAGCTTCGATGAGATTATCGGAGGTCTGGAATGGCAAGTTTATCAAAGATTCATCTCGCCAGTCCAAGGGTGGCGAGATGGGATTTGAGAGGACTTAGAAATGAAATGCATTTTTCCTGCATCGGATTAAAGCCGGGAGTCTCCGGACCTGATACACATCAATAAAAATACATTTACAGACAGCTTCATTATGAAATAATTTGCTGGACCCTCCAATGATGGGATTAAAAGGAAAGGGGTGGTAATGGCACTGTTTTTTATATATTATATATATATATATATATGCAATGTATCTGACTACTTCACAAAGAAAACCTAAATCTGTACAATGATGTACTTTCCCGAAGAAATCAACTTACGCCATAATAATTCTGCCTTGTGTTTCCAGCTTTTGCGCTCTCTTCACTGTGAAAGATTTCTGAATCCGCATTGTCATCCCTACAAAAGCAATAAATAGCTCTGTAAACGATTTGTTCATAACATGGGCACTATTAGGGGAAAATTTGACATTTGTTGATTACGTCAATGAGGATTTTAGGTCGAAAACGGTCAGAATGACAGTTCGGAGTATTATATATAGAATTTACCCCATAGACTTTTTGGTTCCTAAGGACTGGGACCCGCTGCGCCTGGCGGCGCGGGCAGCCGCGTGAGCGTTCCCCACCAGCAGGGGAATCCTCCCGAGCAGGTCCCAGTCCCCCCTCGCTGCCGGGCTCACTACGCGCTGTGACGCGTCAGCCGCCAGGGGATGCAAGAAAATTGTGATCCCGAGCGGTGACGCGTCACGTGGTGCGCTGATGAGCAAATCAGTGGCGGGACCGGGAGCTGTCAGACAGCTTCCTCCTAAAGGTAGGGGGTGGTGTGTGTGTGTCATTTGTGGGGGAAGGGGGAAGGGGGAGGGTGCTGCTTACCTTACAGCAGCCCGCAGCAGCTCCCTCCTGCAGCCCGGGAGACCGAGCCATGGAGAGAGGGAGGGGGGGAGTAGCGGCTCCTCCACTCAAACCACGCCCCCCCCTCCCACTCCCGCCCCCTCCCGCTCCCTACAGACCGCATATCGAGGTCTGTGCCTGTCAGCACGCCGTCTGTCTGCAGTGCGGGCGCGCTGACTGAGGGAGCGGGGCCTTAGCCTAAGGTACTAATAATTAGGAGGTAGGGTTTTTTCAGGCATTATATTGTGCCACTTCAGCAATTTCATGATCATTGTCATCATTATATAAAATAATAGTAATCATTTATATAAGATACACCTGAGGAAGAAACATATGTTCCTTCACATGTTTCGAAACGTGTAGGATGAAGGAGTGCATCACTCAACAAGTCTGAGTGACTGAGAGCCCCTGCAGATGTAATCCCCGCAGCGCCACGCTCAGCTAATCGGCGGCGGCGGAGTGAGAAGCAGGGTGGATTAGTCTTGAAGACATCAGCCCCTGTTTGCTCTTCTAGCTACCAATATTGATGTTTATTGGAGAGACAGTAAAGGGGGAATACTGGCAGGGGGTACAGCACAGTACCAGAGAAACCGGATGACAGCTAGAAGCCGTGTCAAGCTATACCAATTTACAGTACAGCAGTGCTGGAGCATTCAAAGACTGTTTTAACTATCACTGTGAACATACATACATACATACATACATACATATATATATATATATATATGCAAATACAACTGTATGCTCATCTGCATG
>NC_134485.1:210706600-210711600 GCF_040206685.1 Ascaphus truei | reverse complement strand
AGGATTATTTATCCTACTTACTATGCTCATTTTTCATATAATTATGTTTTGGTATCACTATTTCTTGTATTTACTTTTATTGCTGGTGCTTCTAAAGTTGAAAGAATCCATTTCTTTCAATTATTTTTTATTGAACAGGGAGAAAGATTATGCAGTATTGATTATACTTTACAATCATTCATATTCTGACGACTAAGGGAATATTCACCCAATAAAAAAAAACTTCCCAAATTCAATCCTGCCCTTTGTTTTATGTGCTACATGTAATTTAAAAAACGGTAATGCACCATTAGGCTTTCTTTGTGATCTAGAGTAATATATAAATAGAAGACGAGACCAGTGAAGTGGTTATCTATTGGGGGGGAAAAAATCTATGAAAATGTGAATTGTTTTGGAAATTGTGACTGCATAGCATTAAATCCATAGTGTCTGTTGATTGATCAAAGTATCACGCTATTGTGATCCTTTTCTCCTTAGATGTGAATACATCTCCACTACACTATTACTGTAGGTATATACTTAATCTTCTTCATCTGATGAAGAGCGTATTGTGCTGACATAGTTACTGCACCGACACACTTTATTCGAGCAAATACCCAGTATGTACCTGGCAGATACCTGGAATGCGCCGCTCCTCACCTCTGACAAGCCCCGTTGCGTTTGCCTTCCCAGCCTGGGTTCATGCCTGGCTGACGGGCGGCTGATCTGTTAAATGATAATGATTAGGATTTAATAGGCTGCAATGCTTCGCGTGTCTACCAGATGGCATAAATTCATGAATTGTAATGCAGTATATATATATATATTGTGCAGTATTGCAGCCAGCGGGAATAAAATGCTTCAATCCCTGCCTGGAAAATAACCCAATGCACTCGGGCAGAAAACAGTCACAAACCTCAATACACCCGGGTATACCCGAATTCGTGGGACTAGCCAAGCTCGAATAAAGTGTGTCGCCAGTGTACATAGTAGATGAGGTTGAAAAAGACATTTGCCCATTGAGTTCAAGTTATGTTAAATTTAGACGACTTTAGATACTTATCCAATATTTATGTGAAATTAGTGTGGAATGGAACAGGGACAACTCACTGGTGCAGTATGCCTAGATTTTGCAAAGGCTTTTGACACAGTTGATCATGCTATCCTGCTTAACAAACTCCAGAGCTCTGGAATAGGGAAACATGCTTTAAACTGGTTTCAGTCCTACCTATCAGGAAGATCCCAACATGTGTCCATCTCAGGCTCTAACTCCAACCCCCTGGATATCACCTGTGGTGTCCCGCAAGGCTCTGTTCTGGGGCCCCTACTCTTCTCAGTGTTCATTAATGATCTTCCCACAGCTTGTAAGGAAGCCTCAATACACATGTATGCAGATGACACAATCCTATATGCACACAGCCATAGCCTCTCTGACCTTCAACACATACTTCAGTCTGACTTTTTGAGACTCGAAAACTGGATTTCTCAAAACAAACTGTTTTTAAACACTGACAAGACTGTAACAAAGGTATTTGGGACCAAGACTAAATTTGTAAAGCTTCCAGTGACTGAGCTCCTGATTAGAACAAACGCTAACACCACCCTAACACCTGTCACTAGTTTTAAATACCTGGGCTTATGGTTTGACTCCCACTTAACATTCGGGATGCACATTGATACCCTGACAACCAAGACCTATGCCAAACTAGGGGTACTTTACAGGAACAAATCCTCCCTAAGTCTCCTGGTCAGAAAGCGTATTGCACAGCAGATGCTAATGCCAATTATTGACTATGGAGACATAGTATATGGCTCGGCTCCTCAAACCCACCTTAGCAAACTTGACACCCTCTACAATTCAATTTGTCGTTTTGTTCTCCAATGCAACTACAACACACATCACTGCGAAATGCTCAAAGAACTAGATTGGTCATCACTAGAGTCTAGGCGCAAAGTTCACCTTTCCTGTCTCACCCTCAAATACTTTCTGGGCAAGCTACCCAGCTACCTGAACAAGCTCCTCACCCCTACCACATGCAGCACCTATCACCTGAGATCAGACTCCAAAAGACTATTCATGGTCCCAAGGCTCAACAAATTATCCGGACGTTCCTCCTTCTCCTACCGTGCACCCCAAAACTGGAACAACCTACCAGAGACTCTCATATCCACCACTAGCTTAAGTTCTTTCAAATCTAAGGCTGTCTCACACTTTAATCTGGTCTGTAACTGTTTCATACGCTCATAATATATATTTTCTTTAGCTGTGCACGCAATGTCTTGTATATAATGTATACCTTGTTCATTTATGTAACTGTACTTGTAACCATGTATTATTTGTTTTACTCTGTGCCCAGGACATACTTGAAAACGAGAGGTAACTCTCAATGTATTACTTCCTGGTAAAATATTTTATAAATAAATAAATAATATTTGTATTTACAGTATATTGATCCAAAGGAAGGCACACAAAAAAAACCAGTGAAACATTATCCAATGATATCTCATAAGGTGGAATATACAAATCTGCTCCCCAAAAAGTCTTCATTTGTTTGCAACTTTTCGAGGTTCTGAAAATTTTGTGAGATTCCTGGTACTTATAGGTTGCATTTGGATTGAATTTCTTCCTATACTGTATACATTTTATAGAAAATGGATTTATAGTATCCCTTCTATTGTCACCATTGTTCATGGGTATATGATGTCGGAATTTATTCTAGCGCTGACCCCATGTTCTCCACATTCCTTGTAAAGGTGACTTTTTCGGTGGCCCTTAATGATGGGGAGAGAATGTTGCAAATTTCAGGGGTAATATTAAATATAACAATAGAAAAACACACCATCAAATATCAAAGTTAAAATTTAATTATAAATAATTAAGCCAGAAAATTCAGTCATCACCCCTAAAAAAAGGATACTAGAAAACGTAACCCCCCTAAGGTTTTAATGCTACATATAATGTAATCTAATTAAAATAATGATAAACATCACAAAAGTACATAGTGCAAACCCCACCCCACCCCCACCCAAACACCACCCCCACCCCCACCCAAACACCCCCACCCAAACACCCCCACCCAAACACAATAAAATACACATATCCCTAAAAATGCACATCATTGGAGTGGAAAAATCAGAACGCCAGTTCTCCTGTTCACATAACACAGTGTTCTTCCGACACGCATTTCACCTCTCCCACATTTCAGTGCCTCTGAGTTTTCCACTTCAATGATGTACGTGACTATTGTTTTGTCCAAAAACATGAACTTTGCAAGAAATAATGGTACCAATAAAAGGAATCCATCAAGCAGCTTAATGGGCCAATTAAGATTAAAGTGTCTACAAGTTACCACCTAAGAGTAACGAATGTAAGAACTTAATGTGTATACAACATATCTGTGAGTATTTTTGAGGAATAAATGTTTTTTTATTTGCCAACTTGAATGCTGGAATGTATAATCTCGGAAGAAGCTATGACAAATGACATTTAACAGGTGGCTAGGAGAACAGATGCTGAAGTTGCAGAGAGGCTAATATAGACTGTGGCTAATAAGACTCTATATAGGAGTATATATTCTGATGGAAGGACTGTTGATGATTCATCACAATTACATACCAAATGTAACTTGCGGATGCTGCAAGTGGGCAACCAATTTAAATGTTGGGAGCCATCAACAATTATGGATTTTCATGGACACTGGATAAATAGCCAATAACAAAGTGGAATTTTTTGTTTTATTATATTAAATATAGCAACTATAAATATAATTTGTATTACCTGCTGAGTAAGTGTTCACACGATTTTATAAAGTCTGATCTCAAGGCTTTAATCCGCTGGTCTCTGTCTGCTGTGTCGGAGCATATCCGGTTGTATCGCATGGCTTGACTGTAGATGGTTGCATGTTTGGTGTGTGTCGGGTGGAAGCTGTTGTCCCTCAAATAGCTGGCTCTGTCTGTAGGTTTGCGGTATACAGAAGTCTGTAGTTGGTTGTTCTTTATAGTAATGGTGGTGTCTAGGAAATGTACTTCATCCGGGGAATGGGTGAGTTTGAAATTTTAAATATATTTTTGAGTTTTATATATATATATATATATATATATATATATATATATATATATATATATATATATATATATATATATATATACTGTGTGTGTGTGTGTGTGTGTGTGTGTGTGTGTATGTGTATAGAACAGTTCTTTTTCTAAGCCTGTGTATCCACTATTTCTAAATATGCAGAATATATATATATATATATATATATTCTGCATATTTAGAAATAGTGGATACACAGGCTTAGAAAAAGAACTGTTCTATACACATACACACACACACACACACACACACACACACACACACACACACAGTATATATATATATATATATATATATATATATATATATATATATATATATATATATATATATAAAACTCAAAAATATATTTAAAATTTCAAACTCACCCATTCCCCGGATGAAGTACATTTCCTAGACACCACCATTACTATAAAGAACAACCAACTACAGACTTCTGTATACCGCAAACCTACAGACAGAGCCAGCTATTTGAGGGACAACAGCTTCCACCCGACACACACCAAACATGCAACCATCTACAGTCAAGCCATGCGATACAACCGGATATGCTCCGACACAGCAGACAGAGACCAGCGGATTAAAGCCTTGAGATCAGACTTTATAAACCGTGGATTTAACCACAGAATTGTTGACCAGCAAATTCACAAAGCCACCAGAATACCAAGAAGTGATCTCCTTGAATACAAACAGAAGGAGACAAGCGACAGGGTACCCTTGGTGGTCACATATAACCCACACCTAGGAGCCCTACGCAAGATCGCCAGGAAACTACAACCCATCCTCCAGGAAGATACAAGACTGCAACAGGTCTTCCCTGAAGCACCCTTATTATCATACAGACAACCCCATAATCTCAAGAATATTATGGTGAGGAGTAAAGTATTCAGCAGTACAACTGAATGCGGGACAAAACCATGCCAGG